>NW_016863548.1:0-1293 GCF_001698545.2 Rhinopithecus bieti | reverse complement strand
CCTGGAACTTTAAAAAAAAAAAAAGCAAAGCTGTGTTATGATTTGTTTAGTATCTTTGAAAACTTAAATATTCACTTACTGATGCTAACCCTGTCTTTTCATAGACCAGAAAACTCACATCAAAGGTGAGAAACATCCATGCAGAAATGAGAGTATTCACCCTCAGTGGTAATGAGGGAAACAGTTTCTTTACCTTTAACTCCCATGTTACAAAGCAAACAAATCCTTTCATACAAGCCACAGTGAACGAACTTGCTATAAAGAACAAGTGAAAATTATCGAATTAATGGAGCAATCCAGAAGTTTTTGGCATTCTCTTTGTGGCAAACTTTTATCAGATATTTGTAGAATATTTTGCCATCAAATTGTTTGCCTTTTCTTTTCTTGAGACAGGGTCTCCCTCTGTCACCCAGGCTGGAGTGCAGTGGCGCCATCTCGGCTCACTGCAGCCTTGGCCTCCCGGGTTCAAGTGATTCTCCCACCTCAGCTTCCTGAGTAAGTGGGATTACTGCCCCAACACATCAGGCTAATTTTTTTTTTTTTTTCTCTGAGACGAAGTCTCACTCGGTTGCCCAGCCTGGAGTGCCGTGGGGCCATCTCGGCTCACTGCAAGCTCCTCCTCCTGGGTTCCCACCATTCTCCTGCTTCAGTCTCCCTAGTAGCTGGGACCACAGGCGCCCGCCACCACGCCCGGTTAGTTTTTTGTGTTTTTAGTAGAGACGGGGTTTCACCGTGTTAGCCAGGATGGTCTTGATTTCCTGACCTCGTTATTCGCCAGCCTCGGCCTCCCAAAGTGCTGGGATTATAGGGGTGAGCCACTGCGCCTAGCCAAATTGTGTTTGACTTTAGAGAGAGAGGAAACTTGGTATTTTATTTAATAGAGAATTAACCTGATTTAGAATTTAAAGGTTAGGGTTCCATAAAAGAACGAGAATGATGTTTAAACAAAAGAGAGGGTTTCAAAGATTTGGAAAGTTGTCTAATTGGAGATATAAGGCTATATTTTAAAAATAACTAAGCTTTGTGTTTTCTGTAAGACATATTCAGACTAACAGTACATGTTATCTGTCTTTACGTTGAATAAAAAACAAAATGTTCTATTTCTAAGTAAGAATTCTAGAGCTATACCACGTGGTAGCAGCCCACCAATGCCCGTGGCTTTGAGTGACTTTGGGATCACAGGTGAATCAAGCGTAGTACTTGAGAAATAAGTGGAAAAGAAGACCCTAATGATGAATAGGTTGATTCAAAAAATAAGGAATAGCAAGTGCTAGGAGATAATTTTGGAAATAC
>NW_016863547.1:0-288 GCF_001698545.2 Rhinopithecus bieti | reverse complement strand
TTTTGAGACGGAGTCTGGCTCTGTCACCCAGCCTGGAGTGCAGGTGCGCGATCTCGGCTCACTGCAAGCTCCGCCTCCCGGGTTTACGCCATTCTCCTGCCTCAGCCTCCCAAGTAGCTGGGACTACAGGCACCCGCCACCTCGCCCGGCTAGTTTTTCCGTATTTTTTAGTAGAGACGGGGTTTCACTGTGTTAGCCAGGATGATTTCCATCTCCTGACCTCGTGATCCGCCCATCTCAGCCTCCCAAAGTGCTGGGATTACAGGCTTGAGCCACCGCGCCCGGCCA
>NW_016863546.1:0-796 GCF_001698545.2 Rhinopithecus bieti | reverse complement strand
TTAATATAGTTACATGTCTGATTAAAATACAGCCAAAATGATGGACATTGAAATAAAAATGAGGACTGCCAGTGTGAAGCCAAGATTAAATCGCTTCAAGCAATGAAAATTTCAACTATGTCACTCTATTTTCAACTACTTTACATTTCCACAAAGTTTTAAAAGCAATTTAAATTGGCAAATTTCAACCATAGATGCAGATCAGAATCACTTGGGGATTTTGTTTTCAAACTAGACATATATGAGATCTATTCCACAGGGTTCCTAGATGCACATATTTTGGAAAAGCTCACCAGGTAAATATGATATGTACTCTGGTTAAGAACCTGTGACATAAATAATGTAATTTTAAAAACCTTA
Organism: Rhinopithecus bieti; assembly: GCF_001698545.2. Lineage (NCBI taxonomy): Eukaryota > Metazoa > Chordata > Mammalia > Primates > Cercopithecidae > Rhinopithecus > Rhinopithecus bieti. The sequence continues at coordinate 436 of NW_016863546.1, read as the reverse complement.
TCAATGGGATGAGTCATTCAATACACTCTAAGTCAAAGATATTTATGTGTACTGTAAGTCAGGCATGGATCTAAGGATATCAAGATAAAAACTTATTCTTATCTTCAAGGAATTTAAGAGTCTGTTAGGGAAGGTAAGTTCATAAATGAATAACTGTAATACAGTGTGTTAAGTACAACAGAGATAATTATTAGGTTATAGTAAAAGTCTAAAATATATTTCATGACATGCTTATAAATTTTACAGTTATGAAATAATTAATTACAGATTATCCTAACTACAGTAACTATAATTAGAATTACTTCAAATCCTACTAAAACATAAAGGCTATAATTTAACAAAATCTAAATTTTATTAAGATTTGGGATTACAAGATATACTATTCATAACTCTAAAATACTAAAGCTTGTAGGGGAAGTTTTTTGGTTACTAGCTA
>NW_016863545.1:0-1157 GCF_001698545.2 Rhinopithecus bieti | reverse complement strand
TGACCTCAAGTGATCCTCCCTCTTTGGCCTCCCGAAGTGCTGGGATTACAGGTGTGAGTCACTGCACCTGGCCAAAACAAGTTTTTAATAAAATATGATATACAAATCTATCCAACCTTAATCAGTTTGACCATAAGGCAAGATTCTTATAAATCTTTAATATAAGAACCCTGTACAATTTTTGTTAAGGAACAGATCCGTGCTTTGAAAACAAATAAAAATAAAAAAACCTGTTGTACTTATATTCCAATGTTTAACTTATTAAAAAACAAAACCAAAAATTGAATACAGGGCGGGCATGGTGACTCACACCTGTAATCCCAGCACTTTGGGAGGCTGAGGCGGGCAGATCACCTGAAGTCGCGAGTTCGAGACCAGCCCAACCAACATAGAGAAACCCCGTCTCTACTAAAAATACAAAATTAGCCAGGCATAGTGGCACATGCCTGTAATCCCAGCTACTAGGGAGGCTGAGGCAGGAGAATTACTTGAACCTGGGAGGCGGAGGTTGCGGTGAGCTATCATGCCCCTGCACTCCAGCCTAGGCAACAAGAGCCAAACTCCATCTCAAAAAAACAAAAAACAAAAAAGCTTGAATAATATGTCTTTAACTTTAGCCAATATGTTCACACATAATTTTTTTTTTGTTGTTTTTTGTTTTTTGTTTTGAGACGGAGTCTTACTCTGTCGCCCAGGCTGGAGTGCAGTGGCCGGATCTCAGCTCACTGCAAGCTCCGCCTCCCGGGTTTACGCCATTCTCCTGCCTCAGCCTCCCAAGTAGCTGGGACTACAGGCGCCCGCCTCGTCGCCCGGCTAGTTTTTTGTATTTTTTAGTAGAGACGGGGTTTCGCCGTGTTAGCTAGGTTGGTCTCGATCTCCTGACCTTGTGATCCACCCGTCTCGGCCTCCCAAAGTGCTGGGATTACAGGCTTGAGCCACCGCGCCCGACCCACACACAGAATGTTTTTTACAAGATTAATTTTTTACAAACCTTCCACAACTTGCTCAAACCTTCTGCTCAATCCTAACTTAAAACAACTCTTTAGCCCTCTAAACTAGGCCAAAAAAAATAGCATTTTATGCCATCTTTTAATTGTTTACCAAAAGCACATTCTACTCTTTTCTTTTTTTTTTTTTTTTTTTTTTTTTTCAGTTAG
>NW_016863544.1:0-289 GCF_001698545.2 Rhinopithecus bieti | reverse complement strand
TATGTTTAACCAAACAAATTGAATAATGTTTATGAGGAAATTATATTGCTAATGTTTTATTATCTGGCAAGCTATTCAGTGGAATACAAAGATATTCTTAATGAAGTTGAAAATATATTTTAAAATGTTATTGAAGTGAATTAAAAAATAATGAGGATATGAATAACTAAAAAGTATTCAGGGATAAAGAGAGAAAAATTAATTTAGATTTTATACATATATAAAATATATTTTAAAAGTTCTGTTTTTTTGTGGCTCAAATAAAAGGAGCAGATATTTAAATTTCATG
>NW_016863543.1:0-1781 GCF_001698545.2 Rhinopithecus bieti | reverse complement strand
CTCAAAAAAAAAAAAAAAAAACAGAACAAAACGCTGAATTCTAAGAAACATGAGAACATATTCCCTTTCCTTCTTCTCCCTCTTCCTCTTTTGCCCCATCCCCTCTGCTCTCCTATGCTCCCCTTTACTTCTCCCTACATCAGTAGCCTCAGCTCTCTCCAAAATATTCTTTCATTAGGGAAATTGCCTGTGCTCTCTGACTCCTGGCCCTCTGGGTGGGGGATCATTGGTACAATTGTTTCAGAAATCTTCAGTAATTTTCTGTTTTCCATTCCATTTCTCATTTTTATCCTCTTAATACCTGCAGCTCTGGACTTCTAATGCATAGCTGGCTGCAAACTCTACTGTACTACTTCTTTGTTAGCATATAATGGGCAGTGGCTTTCTTTTCTCTGTTTCATCTGCTTTCTGTCTTGCAGAAAGCACCCCTTGATGAATTCCCACCTACACCTTCATTTTTTCTGCTGTTGAAAAAACACTTTATTCTTTTTTGTAGTTCTATGCTTTTTATTTTACTTGCATCTCAGGATGGATGGGAAGCAAATACATTAACTTAGTCTACCATCTTGATTCTGAACAACTTGTTTCCTTCTCCTAGAAGATTAGATCATCTCTAAAGTCCCTGTATATAATATTGTATGTTTCTAAGCATCATTCTTTCAGACAAACGTAACGTTTCAATCCAAATGTTGATTTATTTATTGTGACACCTCATGTCCTCTTTTAGCTCTGTACTTTTCTGCCCTTTATTTTTTGGTTCACACTTTTTTCTAAGTATATGGGTTCAGATGGCCTTTTACATGATTGGAAACTATGAAGGAAAAAGGTAATAGTCAACAGTACAATCACGGCTTTAATAACCCTTTATTTTATGTGACACTGAAAAGAATTGAAAATACAAGAATTGAGGTTTTAAATTATGGTGTAGGCAGCTTTGAATACATTTATGTGCTTTCCCTATCAAATGAAAATATAACCATATATTATGTATATATATCCTTAAAATTGGATTTTCTTATTTGAATGTTAATTTTAAAATTTATAATGGCATTGAATAATGTTGATGTGATTTATTGAATTTAATTCATGTAAAATGATATATTGTGAACTATGATACTTTCATTATCACATCCTATGACATACGTAGTAGTTATATGTTGAATGTTGTTGACAGACTTTTATTGACTAGGTTACTAAATTTTATCTGAATTTCACATTAACTTTGTGGCCTTTATATCTCCTAAGACATCTTTATATACACTTTGAAAGATTATGGAAAATATAGTTGAATAAAATAACTATGATGGTGGGATAATTTTACTAATGCAAATAAGATTTATTCGAAGTTAATCTAGAAAAAAAGTTAGTGTTTATCTAGGGTCTAGTCCAGTCTTCCAGAAGAGTTCTTTGTCTGGTGAACACAACTGCTGTCCCACTGCCTACTAGGGTTAATTAGGTTGACCAGCCTGGCTAGTGAGTATCTGCTTCCTCCATTTCTGCTTGTGATTTCTCCTTTACTCATTGTGTATTTGATGAAGAGGGCAGCTTCCGATATGGAGGGGAACCTTCAGTCTAGGCGATACCAGAAGTTCAACTTCCACTAATACATAAATTCTGAGTTTCACTGACCTAATATAATAAAGTTAAATCCATATGTCTGGGTAAATATCTTTTTTAAAAGTACTTAAATACCATATATTTTATTATTAAAATTTGAAAAGTAAATTAGGTAATTAAAAAAGTTAAATAGACTTTAAGGATATTTTAATGAGTTCTTGTTA
>NW_016863542.1:0-644 GCF_001698545.2 Rhinopithecus bieti | reverse complement strand
AAAATCAGCTAGTTATATAGTAATCATTTTTCCATGAATTTTAAAATCTACAATTAAATAAAAAATTGACGTAGAACAAAATCCGGGTGTGTGTGTGTGTGCGTGTGTGTGTGTGCCTCGGAGGGGATTTCCTTATTTCCCAGCACGGTTCTGAACCCTTCCTTCGCTCAGACCTCGTCATAAGTCGAACGCCAGTCCCCGGAACCGCACTTGCTCCCCTATACGCTCCTCCCGGTCCTCCAGACGGAGCCCGCCCGGCCAGGACACGCCAGCCCCTTCCTCGGCCGGTGGGGCCTCGACCCCTGCCGCCTCGAGGGGACGCAGCGCCTGCAGTCCACGCGGCCGAGAGCGGGGAGCGCGGAGGGCCGCCCGCGACGGAGGTTTCTCTGTGGTTACCTCAGCGGCGCTCTTCGCAATCTGAAAGTTGGGGCAGCTGAAGAGCCCCACCACCTTCACCTGCAGCGGCCGCTCGGGCAGCGACGGCGAACCGCACCTGGCGTGCTGGGGCCCGCAGAGCCGCGGCCTTGCCATGGCCGCGCGCGGGGACGCCGTGTGACCCCAAACACTGCGCGTCGCTCCGGCAACTGCGCGGCCCCGCCTCCGCCGCTCGCAGGAGGCGGGGCCCAGAGGCGGGGCCGAGGGCG
>NW_016863541.1:0-2583 GCF_001698545.2 Rhinopithecus bieti | reverse complement strand
TTAGTAGAGACGGGGTTTCACCATGTTAGCCAGGATGGTCTCTTATCTCCTGACCTCGTGGATCCACCCCTTTGGCCTCACAAAGCTGGGATTACAGGCGTGAGCCACCGTGCCTGGCCTTTTATTATTATTTTGAGATGAAGTCTCACTCTTGTTGCCCAGGCTGGAGTGCAATGGCACAATCTTGGCTGACCGCAACCTCCACCTCCCAGGTTCAAGCAATTCTCCTGCCTCAGCCTCCCGAGTAACTCGGATTACAGGCATGCGCCACCATGCCCGGCTAATTTTGTATTTTAGTAGAGATGGGGTTTCTCCATGTTGGTCAGGCTGGTCTCAAACTCCCGACCTCAGGTGATCCACCCGCCTCAGCCTCCCAAAGTACTGGGATTACAGGCGTGAGCCACCACGCCCACCCAGGAAACAAGTATTGAAATCCATTGAGACTTTTATTGTTGACTTGCTATATAGTCCTTTACATATTCTGTATGTATGGCTCTTATCAGATGACTTCCAAATATTTTCTCCCATTCTCTGTGTTATCTTTTACTTTCTTGATAGTGTACTATGAACCGTGAAGTTTTAAATTTTGATGAAGTCCAATTCATCTATTTTTTCCTTTGGATGCTTATGCTTTTGGTGTCATACCTAAGAATTCACTGCCTAAGCCACAGTCATGAAGACTTATTCAAGTTTCCTTTTAAGAGTTTTATAGTGTCAGCTCTTGAATTTAGGCATTTTGAGATAGCTTTTGTACATGGTATGAGGTAGGAATCCAACTTCATTCTTCTGCATGTGGATATCTAGTTGCCCTAGCAGCATTTGCTAAAAGAGTATTCTCACCCCATCTAATTAAATTGGGACTCTTGCAAAAAATCAAGTGACCATAAATGTGAGGGTTTATTTCTGGACTCTCAATTCTACTCTATCAGTCTTTATATGTATCTTTATGACAGAAGCACAATGTCTTGCTTACTGTAGCTCTGTTGTAAGTTTTGAAATCAGGGAATGTGAGTTGTCCAACTTTTGTTACTTTTAAATATTGTCTTGGCTATACTATATCCTTTGCATTTCCATATGAATTTTAACATCAACTTGTAAATGTGAAAAAAACCAGTTGGAATTTTGATAGGATTATATTGAATCTATACAGCTCACTTTGGGAAGTAGTGCTATTCAACAATATTAAGTCTTCCAATCCATGAACACGAGAGGTCTTTCATTTAGGGTTTTTTTTTTTTTTTTTTTTTTAAATACAGTCTCACTCTTGTTGCCCAGGCTGGAGTGCAACGGCGCAATCTTGGGTCACTGCAACCTCCACCCCCAGGTTCAGGTGATTCTACTGTCTCAGCCTCCCGAGCAGCTGGGATTACAGGCATATGCCACCACTCCCAGCTAATTTTGTATTTTTAGTAAAGGTGGGGTTTCTTCCTGTTGGTCAGGCTGTTTCGAATTCCTGACCTCAGGTGATCTGCCCACCTCAGTCTCCCAAAATGCTGGGATTACAGGGGTAGGCCACTGCACCCATCTTCATTTAGGTCTTTTTAAATTTCTTTCAGCCATGTTCTATGGTGTTCCCTAATACATTTTTAATTATTTAATTTATAAAAGTTGACTTACAATAAACAGGTTCAGAGGTACACCTATGCCAGTGCTTTACCCTCTTATTATCCTATAAAATCCTTAAAGCCAGTGAAAGCATATTCCAATATCTATAAATCTTTTTTTCTATTTATTCCTTTTTTTTTTTTTTTTTAAATTGAGACTTGCTCTGTTGCCCAGGCTGGAGTGCAAAGGCGCAATCTCGGCTCACTGCAACCTCCACCTCCTGGGTTCAAGCGATTCTCCTGCCTCAGCGTCCCGAGTAGCTGGGATTACAGGTGCGTGCCACCACACCTGGCTAATTTTTGTATTTCACCATGTTTGTATTTCACCATTGTCTTACCATGTTGGTTAGGCTGGTCTCGAACTCCTGACCTGCCCACTTCGGCCTCCCAAAGTGCTGGGATTCTGGGCGTGAGCCATTACACCAGCCCTAATTTCCTATCTTTATCTAAATTAGACTCTGCACACAGCAAGGAGTGTAGGGAAGAAAAAAAAAAAAGAATTCTATGTCATATCCCACTCATGCCACTTACTTCCTATATGACCATCATACAATCCAGTCTCTCTCTCCAAGCCTTTTTTTTTTTTTTTTTTTTACGGAGCCTTGCTCTGTCACCAGCGGAGTGCAGTGGCATGATCTCAGCTCACTGCAACCTCCGCCTCCAAGAGTTCAAGTGATTCTCCTGCCTCAGCCTCCCGAGAGTAGCTGGGACTATAGGCGCACGCCACTATACCCAGCTAATTTTTGTATTTTTAGTAGAGATGGGGTTTCACCATATTGGCCAGGGTGGTCTCCATCTCTTGACTTTGTGATCCGCCCACCTCGGCCTCCCAAAGTGCTGGGATTACAGGCGTGAGCCACCGCGTCCAGCCCAAGTCTCAGTTTTTCTCTGCAACGTGGGACTAACAAACCCTCCCCCGCTAGGAGTGTTTTAAAACCACGATGGTACAAAGGGATAATGGCCCAGGCCGGGCGCGGTG
>NW_016863540.1:0-1176 GCF_001698545.2 Rhinopithecus bieti | reverse complement strand
TAGATCCCATTTGTCAATTTTGGCTTTTGTTTCCATTTTTTTTGTATTTTAGACATGAAGTCCTTTCCCAAACCTATGTCCTGAATGGTATTGCCTAGGTTTTCTTCTAGAGTTTTTACGGCTTCAGGTCTAACATTTAAGTCTCTAATCCATCTTGAATTAATTTTTGCATAAGGAGTAAGGAAGGGATCCAGTTTCAGCTTTCTACTTATGGCTAGCCAATTTTCCCAGCACCATGTATTAAATAGGGAATCCTTTCCCCATTTCCTGCTTTTGTCAGGTTTGTCAAACATCAGATGCTTGTAGATGTGTGGTATTATTTCTGAGCGCTCTGTTCTGTTCCATTGGAAAAGACCTACTTGTAATCAGGTTTTACATTTGTTTGTTTTGCTTTTGAGTCTTCTTTTTAGTTTTTTGTGTATTTTGATTAATTCTTCTCAGGTATATTTTGCAAATATTTGCTCTCATACTATTGCTTTTATCATTCTGGTTATTGTTTCCATTGCTGTACAGAATCTTTATAGTATAATGTAATTTTATTTGTCTGTCTGTTTTTTCTTATTGCTTGTGCATTTGAGGTCTTTAAAAAAAACTTTGCCCAGATCAAGGTCATCAGGTGTGCCCTTTGTTTTATTCCAGTAGTTTAACAGTTTGGGGTGTTCATTTATGTCTTTAATTTATTTTTTTAAAATGTATTGTTGCAAATGTGATCTCACGATATTGTATAGAGTGGAGTGCAGTAGCATAACTGTGTTGTGTCACAGCCTTGAACTCCTCAGCTGAAGTGATCCTCCTGTCTCAGACCCCAGAGTAGCTTGTACTATAGGTGCACACCACTGCACCTATAGTCTAGGTGCACACTAGACTTTTTAATCAGTTTGAGTTAACTTTTGTATGTAGTAAGAGATAAGGTTCTAATTTTATTCTTCTGCATGTTCTCTCAGCACCAGTTACTGAAGAGACTGACCTTTCCTCTTTCTGTGTTCTTGGCACTTCTATAGAAAATCAGTTAACTATACATGTGTAGATTTATTTCTGCTCATTCTATTCTGTTGTATTGGTTTAGAGCATTGTGATGTCTCCAACATTGTGGGTACACCCCCAACCCCCACCCTCAGGATTGGTTTGGCTATTCAGTATTTTTTGTTTGATTTCAAATAAATTTAGGAATTTTTT
>NW_016863539.1:0-833 GCF_001698545.2 Rhinopithecus bieti | reverse complement strand
CCTTTCCCTTTCATTTGCCTGGACTGGAAATTATGCTGACTGCCATAAGCTCACGTGTCTAACCCAATGGTGATCAGTTTAACTGGACACAACATTGAGGTCATTCTTGTTCAATATTATTTATGATTTGTAGATATTGCTGATTCAGAATTTGGACTTAATGTTTATAGCATGTTTAAGTTGATCATCTAGCTTGTAGGTGGCATAGAGCCATTATAATTTTCTTGGGCATAAATAATGTATTCCTATTAGCAGTATAGTACAACCAGTAATTGCTTAGACTGCACTTTTATAGTTTTCTATGTTGCCAAGAAGAAGTAGATGGTTCATCCCTGATGCTAACATGCTCCTATAGTAAAATGTAGCTTGTCTTATCCATGATGTGAATGGATGTTTTGGCCATATATCTTAGTGGTCTGCTTATCATTTTATGTAAGATATTCCTATATAGATATGGAATTATTTTGGGGAGTCCCAGAGATCGTTTGGGTATTTATCCATTGTATTATGAAGTTTACCCATATTTTCTAGGGAAATGGAAAGGGAGCATTGCCATATTGCTAAACTTGAGCTTTACAGATCCAATAATGCTGCTTTCTTTTTTTTTTTTTTTTTTTTTTTTTTTTTTTTTTTTGAGACTGAGTCTCGCTCTGTCGCCCATGCTGGAGTGCAATGGCCGGATCTCAGCTCACTGCAAGCTCTGCCTCCTGGGTTTACGCCATTCTCCTGCCTCAGCTTCCCGAGTAGCTGGGACTACAGGTGCCCGCCACCTCGCCCGGCTAGCTTTTTGTATTCTTTAGTAGAGACGGGGTTCACATGTTGTGAACATTTCA
>NW_016863538.1:0-816 GCF_001698545.2 Rhinopithecus bieti | reverse complement strand
ATTCCATGGTGTATATATGCCACATTTTCTTTATCCAGTCTATAGTTGATTGGTATTTGGGTTGGTTCCAAATCTTTGCTAGTGTGAACAGTGCTGCAGTAAACTTACGTGTGCATGAGTCTTTATAATAGAATGATTTATAATTCTTTGGGTATATACCCAATAATGGGATTGCTGGGTCAAATGGTATTTCTAGTTCTAGATCCTTGAAGAATCACCACACTGTCTTCCACAATGGTTGAACTAGTTTACACTCCCACCAACAGTGTAAAAGCGTTCCTATTTCTCCACATCTTCTCTAGTATCTGTTTTTTCCTGACATTTGAATGATCACCATTCTAACTGATGTGAAATGGTATCTCATTGTGGTTTTGATCTGCATTTCTCTAATGACCAGTGAAGAAGTCAAATCCCTGAATAGACCAATAACAAGTTCTGAAATTGAGACAGCAAGTAATAGCCTACCAACCAAAAAAAGTTCAGGGCCAGATGGATTCACAGCCGAATTCTACCAGAGGTACAAAGAGGAGCTGGTACCGTTCCTTCTGAAACTATTCCAAACAATAGAAAAGAGAGAATCCTCCCTAACTCATTTTATGAGGCCAGCATCATCCTGATACCAAAACCTGGCAAAGACACATTAAAAAAAGAAAATTTCAGGCCAATATCACTGATGAACATCAACGTGAATATCCTCAATAAAATACCGGCAAACCGAATCCAGCAGCACATCAAAAAGCTTATCCATCAAGATCAAGTCAGCTTCATCCCTGGGATGAAAGTCTGGTTCAACATATGCAAATTAATAAATGTAAT
>NW_016863537.1:0-810 GCF_001698545.2 Rhinopithecus bieti | reverse complement strand
CGCCCCAGCGACCACAACAATATTATCGAGCCCCAGATGGTTTTATTCCTGAATTCTACCAAAGATCTAAGAAAAAATATTAACAGTGATACTATACAAAAGAGGGGAAGCTTTTCCAATCTTTTATTAGTGCATTAGAACCTTGGTACCAAAATGAAAAGGCATTTCAAAAGAATTAATATTGGTCAGTCTGTTATTACTGACCAATAATATTGACCAGTCTGTTATTACTGACTTAACCTATTTATGCCTGAGGTTGCAATTTTTTGAATTTTTGCAATCAGACCTTGCTGATGACCTTGAGCAGTAAGATATAAATAATTCCCACATGCTGAGTGTTCCAATAATGGAACACTAGGCATAAGTGGGTTTAATATTATTAAGTAGCCTTTATTTTGCTTAGTAGTGGCTCCAACGTGTAAGAGTAGTGATGCAGGGAATAATCCAACACAAAACATTAAATATTACAAGTAAAAACTTTTAACCTAGAGACATTTGTGTTAATACATCTAAAATTCTTATATTTCTTTTGTTGTTGTTGTTGTTGAGACGGAGTCTTGCTCTGTCGCCCAGGCTGGAGTGCAGTGGCCGGACCTCAGCTCACTGCAAGCTCCGCCTCCCGGGTTTACGCCATTCTTCTGCCTCAGCCCCCGAGTAGCTGGGACTACAGGCGCCCGCCACCTCGCTTGGCTAGTTTTTTGCATTTTTTTGGTAGAGACGGGGTTTCACTGTGTTAGCCAGGATGGTCTCAATCTCCGGACCTCGTGATCCGCCCGTCTCGGCCTCCCAAAGTGCTGGGATTATAGGCTT
>NW_016863536.1:0-328 GCF_001698545.2 Rhinopithecus bieti | reverse complement strand
ACTTTCTTTAGCATTTCTTTTAGTGTAGTTTTGCTGTCAGTGAATTCTCTTAGTTTTCTTAATCTCAAAATGTCTTTATTTTACATTCATTCCTGAGGGATGTTTTTACTAGATATATAGTATTCTTGGTTGACCTTTCTTTTCCTTCAGCACTTTCACAGGGTGTGTTATTTCCTTCTGGCCTTCATGGTTTCAGATGATAAATCCCTAGTCATTCAAATAACTGTTACTGTCTACGTGATATGTCATTTTTCTGACTGTGTTCAAGACAGTTTCTTTGTCTTTAGTTTTCAGCAGTGTGATTATGATGTGTCTGGATATGGATTTC
>NW_016863535.1:0-797 GCF_001698545.2 Rhinopithecus bieti | reverse complement strand
AAGAAAGAGCCTCTCCTATTCTCAGACAGGGTGGTCTCAGTGCAGATCTAGTGAGAACCTAAATTCACAACTCCCTCCACAGCGACAAGAAACCTGGCCCATGGGTGTCAACTGAGGCTCAAGGCGAGCCTGGACTTCCACCTCTACCTGGCAGCAATAAAGCAGCCCCCGAGAAGCAGGTCTGCTAAAACATGAGATTTAAGTAAGATTCAGAGTCTTACAGTACTTAAAATGTCCAGCTTTTGATCAAAAGCCATTAATCACACCAAGAACCAGGAAGATCTCAAATAAATGAGAAAAGACAACAAAAACACAAAGATGGCAAAGATGCTGGAACTATCTGGAAAGATTTTAAAGCAGCTGTCATAAAACTTTTCAACAAGCAATTATGAAAATACTTGAAATAAATAAAAAATATAAAATATCAACCATAAAACAGAAAATCTCAGTAAAAGTAGAGACATACATTCAATTTTTTATATATCAAGATATAAAGAATAACCAAATCAAAATTTCAGAATACAATAACCAATTTAAATAATTCAACGAATGAGCCCAACAACATAATGGAGATGACAAAAGGAAGGAATCCACAAACATGAATATAAAGGGTAGAAATTACCCAATCAGAACACAACAGAGGAGAAATAGATCGAAGTAAAAAAAAAAAAGAAAGAAAAGAGCATCTCTGGAACACATCAGACTAACAGGGATGTCATCAGAGTGCCAAAGGGAGTAGAAGGAGGCTGAGGTTGGAAAAGCACTCAAGAATAATGGTTTAAGGCCGGGCGTGGTAG
>NW_016863534.1:0-643 GCF_001698545.2 Rhinopithecus bieti | reverse complement strand
GTCAGCAGCTTTCCCCTGCTTCTGGTGCCAGTGAGGCTGAGTGGTTTGGAACAGGATCAATTCCCCACAGCGCAGAATAGCAGCTGTGACAGTTTGTGGCCAGAATGCTTCTTTAAGCGGGACCCTGACCCATTCCTTCTCACTGGGCAGAGGCTCCCTGTGGGATTTTTGGCATCCCCAGCCTGGAGTTTATGGACAGATCTCTGATTTCCGTGAGGGAAACCCCTAGGAGGAGGGGCAGCCAGAGTATCATGGATGAGCAGTCTTAGTCTTTTCTGCCTGCCAGCTCTGGAGAGTTAGGGCAGACAAGACAAGGAGGATTCTCCCCAGTGCAGCACACCCACTCCTACGAGTGACAATCAGGCTGCTTATCTAAGTGAGTCCCTGATCCCGTTCCTCCTGACTGGTTGAGACCCTCCAACAGGGTTCATGAGACACCTCATACAGGAGTGTTCCAGCCAGCATCAGATTGGTGCCCCTCAGTGAAAGAGCTCTCAGAGTAAAGAGCAAGCTTCAAACTTTGCTGTTCTGCAGCCTCCACTGGTGATACCTCCAGGGGCGGAAGGGACTCAGGCAAATAGGATCTGGAGTCGACCCTCAGCAAACTGCAGCAGCCCTACAGAAGAGGGGCCTAGCTGCAAAA
>NW_016863533.1:0-1631 GCF_001698545.2 Rhinopithecus bieti | reverse complement strand
TGCAGATTTCACGACAACAGGGTTAGCAAACTGCTACGAGAAGGGAAAGCTGAATCTCTGTACGATGAGTTCACACATCAGAAAGGAATTTCTCAGAAAGCTTCTTTCCAGTTATTATCTGAGGATATTTCCATTTTCACCATGGGCCTCAAGGCACTCCAAAATATCACTTCTCAGATTCCACGACAAGAGTGTTAGCAAACTGCTTCGTGAAGACAAAGTTGTAACTCGGAGAGATGAATTCACACATCAAAGAGAAGTTTATCAGAAAGTTACCTTCTAGTTTGTTTTTGAGGACATTTACTTTGTCACCCTAAGCTTCATTGCGCTAAGAAATATCCCGATGCAGATTTCAAGAAATCAGTGTTAGCAAACGGATCAATGAAAAGTAAAGTGTAACTCTGTGAGTTGTATTCACAGGTCACAATGCAGTTTCTCAGAACGCTTCTTTCCAGTTTTCATCTGAAGATATTTCCTTTTTCACCATACCCTCAATGGGGTCCCAAATATCGCTTTGCAAATTCCACGAGAACAGCCTTAGCGAATGGCTTCAGGAGGGGAAAACTGTAACTCTGGGAGGCGAATTCAGAGATCACAATGAGGATTCTCCGAAACCTTGTTTCTCCTTTGTATCAGAGGATCTTTCCTTCGGCCCTGTAGTCTTCCAAGGGATCCGAAATATCAGTTCTCAGATTCCACAAAAACAGGGCTAGCCATCGGCTCCACGAAATGCAGGTGTAATTCAGAGAGTTGAAGTCACACATCACAAAGCATTTTCTCAGAAAGCTTCTGTCTTGACCGAGCTGAGGTTATTTGTGGTCTCGGAGCGCCACCATGTGTCTTCTTGTAGATTCTGCCAAAGCACTGTTAGCAAGCTTCTGAATGAAAAGAAAGATCTAACACTGTGAGCTGAATTCACCCACAATCAGGAAGTTTCTGAGAACGCTGCTCCGCAGACTTGTCTGAGGGTAGTTCATTATTCACCATGGGATTCAACCATATCCAAGATATCACTTCTGAGCTTCCACAAAGTCAGTGCTAGCAGACTCCTCAATGAAAATGTGGTGTAACACTTTGAAATGCATTCACGCATCACAAAGCAGTTTCACAGAAGGCTTCATTCCGTTTTTTCTCGGAGGATATTTCCTTTTTCACCATAGCCCTCAATGAGCTTCCAATTATCACTTGGCAGATTTCACGGCAACAGGGTTAGCAAACTGCTACAAGAAGGGATAGTTGAAACTCTGTGCGATGAATTCACACATCAGAATGGAATTTCTCAGAAAGCTTCTTTCCAGTTATTATCTGAGGATATTTCCGTTTTCACCATGGGCCTCAAGGCACTCCAAAATATCACTTCTCAGATTCCACGACAGGAGTGTTAGCAAACTGCTTCGTGAAGACAAAGTTGTAAGTCGGATACATGAATTCACACATCAAAGAGAAGTTTATCAGAAAGTTACTTTTTAGTTTTTATTTGAGGACATTTCCTTTGTCACCCTAAGCTTCATTGGGCTAAGAAATATCCCAATGCAGATTTCAAGAAATCAGTGTTAGCAAACGGATCAATGAAAAGGAAAGGGTAACTCTGTGAGTTGTAGTCACAGGTCACCATGTAGTTTCTCAGAACG
>NW_016863532.1:0-1157 GCF_001698545.2 Rhinopithecus bieti | reverse complement strand
GAGAAAAAACAAAACAAAAAAAAGCTTTCTGAGAAACTGCTTTCCAATGTTTGAATTCATCTCACATATTTACACCTTGCTTTTCACGTAGCAGTTTGTTAATGCTATTTTCATGGAATCTGCCAAGGTATATTCACAAGCACATTGGGGCAAAGGATGAAAAAGGAAATATCCTCAGACAAAAAATTGACAGAACCTTTATGACAATCTGCTTTGTGATTTGTGAGTACATCCCACAGAGTTACATGATTCTTTTCATGGGGCAGTTTGGTAACCCTGCTTTTGGGGAATCTGAGAAGGGATAATTTGGATCCCATTGAAGCCTGTGGTGGCAAAGGAAATATCCTCAGATAAAATCTAGACAGAAATTTTCTTAGAAACTTTTTGTGATGTGGGAATTCATCTCATGGAATTTCACCATTCTTTTCATTGAGAAGTTAGGGAACACTTTTCTCATGGAGTCTGTGATGGGATATTCTTGAGTGCATTGAGGCCTATGGTGAAATAGGAAATATCCTGAGATAAAAAGCAGAAAGCAGCTTTCTGAGAAATAGCAGTGTGATGTGTGAATTCATCTCACAGAGTTACACCATTCTTTATATGGAGAAGTTAGATAGCACAGTTTTTGAGGAATCTGAGAAGGGATATTTTAGATCATGTTGAAGCCTATCATGACAAAGTTAATATCTTCCTATAAATAAAGGAAAGAAGGTTTCTGAGAAATTTCTTCGTGATGTGTGAATTTAACTCACACAGTTACACCCATCTTTTTATGGAGCAGTTTACAAACACTGTTTTTGTGGGTCTACAAACAGATGTATGGGAGCTCTTTGAGACCTATGGTGTAAAAGGAAACACCCTCATCCTCAGATAAAAACAGGAAAGAAGCTATCTGAGAAACTACTTTGGGATGGCTGAACTCATCTCACAGAGATACACTGATTTTTTCATTTAGCTCTTTGAAAACACTGTTTTCATGGAATCTGCAATAGGATATCTGGGAGTGCATTGAAGCCTATGGTGACAAAGGATATATCCTCAGAAAAAAACCAGAAGGAAGCTTTCTGAGAAACTGCTGTGTGATTTATGTCTTCATCTCACAGAGTTACAGGATGCTTTCCACAGAGCAGTTTGGTAGCACTGCTTTTGGGGAACCC
>NW_016863531.1:0-1176 GCF_001698545.2 Rhinopithecus bieti | reverse complement strand
AGAGCGAGACTCAGTCTCAAAAAAAAAAGAAAACTTTGGAACTTTGTTAAAGAATTTTTGCTTTCTGTCGCTGCCTTTCTCTCTCTCTGCTGGTCTTTCCCTACCTCTGCCAGCCACCCATGCTGCTGTTCTCCCCTCTCCTTCCCTTTCCCCTAGGGAGCCGCCAGTGGGAGTGGAGCCTAGCCTCTTTCTTCCCCCAAGAAGAGGGGAAAGGGAAGTTGTGAATATCTTTTTTACTACTACTGGAGGTTTGTGATGTTTAATCTCCCCCAATGGGGACTTTTCACCTCTTTCTAACCTTTAAGACATCCCGACTAAGGAATACTTCACACCGCCCCCCACCCGCCCCTGCGGCTTTTATTTCCTCAGTCCTAAGGAATGCTTTAGGGCCCCTGCAGTTTCTCTTACGTTGGTATGTCCTCACCAAGCAATGCTTTACTGCCCCAGGCTTTTCTTTTCTTAGTCCTGACCACCAAGGAAATACCTGACCAGCTCCTCCAGTATTTCCTTCCTTGTCTTATGCATGAGGTTACCTGGCCCACGCGGTATGTGAGGATCCTTTACTCCAGCTTGCCGGCTGCTTTCTTTCCGCGTTGCTGAGAGTCCAGGTTTATTCGTCACACCAGGTGGGTCTCAATTCCTTACCCCTGAGGCCATTGCAACGAGGCAGTGGGGCGCCTCCTCATGAGAGAGGGCTGGAGACTGCCCCTGGAGGGCAGTGTATACCCATAAGGGCCACCATTTTGCTATAAGTAAAACGTTTATTTAGAAACAGAATGCAGCCGGCATGGTGGCTCAAGTCTGTAATCCCAGCACTTTGGGAGGCCGAGACGGGCGGATCACGAGGTCAGGAGATCGAGACCATCCTGGCTAACACAGTGAAACCCCATCTCTACTAAAAAACACACAAAAAAAACTAGCTGGGCATGGTGGCGGGTGCCTATAGTCCCAGCTACTCGGGAAGCTAAGGCAGGAGAATGGCGTGAACCTGGGAGGCGGAGCTTGCAGTGAGCCGCCATCCGGCCACTGCACTCCAGCCTGGGCGACAGAGCAAGATTCCATCTCAAAAAAAAAAAAAAAAAAAGAAAGAAAGGAAACAGAATGCTTGTTCCTAAATACTATAAGGAAAAATTAGCATTTAGACAAAAAGTTTTTTTTAGCAAGGCAATTTTACTT
>NW_016863530.1:0-1170 GCF_001698545.2 Rhinopithecus bieti | reverse complement strand
ATTCTCCTGCCTCAGCCTCCTGAGTAGCTGGGATTACAGGCGTCCACCACCTCGCCCGGCTAGTTTTGTATTTTTAGTAGAGACGGGGTTTCACCATGTTAGCCAGGATGGTCTCAATCTCCTGACCTCATGATCCGCCCGTCTCAGCCTCCCAAAGTGTTGGGATTACAGGCTTGAGCCACCGCGCCCGGTCAGTACCTAGCTTTGATAGAGAATCAGATGTGCCAGCGAGGCTCCTGAAAAAGCTCTGGGTGGTTCCATGACAGTCGTGACATTTCCATAGGGACAAGGGTAGTGGGGCTCAGTTGTGGCCCTGCTGCATTCAGGAGGGACTGCTCTTCCTGTGGCTGCTTCCCCCGCCTCCATGCTTGCTCCGCACCAGGCCGTGCCTTCTACCTCAGAGGGAATCTGGGTTACCAGTCCTCGGCCTCTCAGGTGTTGCTCAGAACATATCTGCGCCCACATCTCTCCTGCCTCCTGCAGGGCCTCCCAGGAGGAGGTGAACTGCTCACTTCCATTCATCCCTATCTTGCCCTCCGGGCTCTGAGACGTGGGCTGCTGGCTGCTGTGGAAGAGCTGCAGGCACGCAGTGGCTTCTGCACCAGCATCCCACCCCGCTGCTGCTCCAACCCAGCACTGTGGAGCTCCCTTGGGAAGCATTATCACAGACCCAGGTAAATGTAAATTATCTTTAATAAAAACAGGTATAAACTCCTTAGCATGTATACCCCTGCAGAAGAATAAGTTATTCAAACTTGTTTGGTTTTCAAATGTATGGAGATTTTCCTGTTGTATCTTTCTATTACTAATTTAATTTATATAATTTATTTCTAGTTTAATTTTTTCTTTTTTTTGAGACAGAGTGTCACTCTGTCACCCAGGCTGGAGTGTAGTGCTGCCATCCTGGCTCACTGCAACCTCTGCCTCCCGGGTTCAAGTGATTCTCCTGTCTCAGCCCCCCTAGTAGCTGGGATTACAGGCATGCACCACCATGCCTGGCTAATATTTTTTTGGTAGAAATGGGGTTTCACCATGTTGGCCAGGCTGGTCTCGAACTTCTGACCTCAAGTGATCTGCCCACCTGGGCCTTCCAAAGTGCTGGGATTACAGGCGTAAGCCACTACGCCCAGCAGAAAAAAAAAAAAAATTATTCTATAGAAACAGGGAGCT
>NW_016863529.1:0-1787 GCF_001698545.2 Rhinopithecus bieti | reverse complement strand
GGTGCCTGTAGTCCCAGCTACTTGGTAGACTGCGGCAGGAGAATGGTGTGAAAACCGGAAGGCAGAGCTTGCAGTAAGCCAAGATCGCACCACTGTACTCCAACCTGGGTGACAGTGTGAGACTCCTCCTCAAAAAAAAAAAAACAAAAAACAAAAAACAAAATCTCCTTGTACTTTAATTACAGGAAGAGAGGAGTGTGGGACTCTCACTATGAGGATGTGAATGGGGCATGACCCAGCATTGAGAAGAGCTGTGGGTGGGCAAAGGGCTATGTGAATCTGTGGCTGCAGTTGAACAGGCAAAAGTAGAGACGGTTACAGTAATCCAGATAATTTAAAGAGCACGTGAGTAGAGTCTGGTGGAACTTGATAGAATATGGTGGGGACAGAAAGCACAGAGATGTCATGTGGAGACTAGAGAGTGGATCTCAAACCTCAGTGAGGAAGAGAATCACTGGAGGTGTGTGTTTAAAGTGCACGCTTCTGCATCTCCCTGGAGATTCTGATTCAGGAAGTCTGTGGTGGACCCAGCCACAGACATTTTCAGATTTCCATGCAAGAGAACTAGGGATCATTTTAAGGAAAACCCAATTAGGAAGATGAGGAGATGGGACTGAGATGCAAACACACGTCCAGTAGGTATCGGAGCGTTATGATTAGAGGGTCATTTCAGAAAATCTATGAACTATAAGACTGTCTATCCTAAAAAAAAAAAAAAAAAAAAAAAAAAAAAAAAAAAAGAAAAGAAAGGAAGGAAGGGAGGGAGAGAGGGAGGGACAGAGGGACGGAGGGTGGGAGGGAGCGAAGGAGGGAGGGAAAGAACAGGGAGGAAGGGGTGAAAGAGACCCAAGGTTTTTCATTGATGAATTATAGGTAAAGACTTAACAGAAGTAATTGGAATTTTATTGATTCTGAGAAAATTTCTTTTGTGATGATCATCTGCATATTTAGAAGTTTTTGAATTATGGATTTAAGCCAAAAGAGCCCTAACATTCTTACAAAGTGTGGCTGTTACCTTATATGGTCAGAGCCATTGCCTGCTGGATGTGCGGAAAGCCACCAGGCAGACACTGGGGAGAATAAGCAGGAAGAAGGCACATTAGGGACGGTGTTGAGGCTGCTGCTGTTGCCGCTGCTTAGTGATGATGACAAGAATTGCCACTGAGAAAACACTGTTCAGGTTCAGCAATAGAAACTAGGCCAATAATAACGAAGGAACAAGAAGTAGGATTTTTTTCTCTTTGAAAACATGTTCCATTTCCCTGTATGTTTCCACTGTCTTCCAAATATTATGCCAACACATTTGCATCCTAAATTTGTATATTTTAGAGGCCATGTGTATTGTTCACATTATCTTGAAGTTAATCGTTTAACAAAATAACTGTAAGTTTTCTATTAACCAGTGTCCCATATATCAGTCTGATTTAAAATAAACAGCATTATAAAAGTGTCAGATGGAGTGTGGCCTTGTCCATATTTTCTTTGAAGGTGAAATATAAAATTTTTAGGCAGTTATTAAAGAGGGAGTGGAAGGAACTAGGAGTCCTTGATTCTATAACCATGTTGCCACCCTAGTAAGACAAGAGGTAAACACTTAATTCTAGCCAAAAAAACATGGAAATCTTCCAGTTTAAAATATAAACTTCATTTGTAAACGGTCCTTTGGAAGTGTGACAAAATTGCTATGTGCTATATATTTCACAGAATATATATTGTGTTTAAAGACATCAAAGTTTGAAGGCTGTGAGCATATTAACGAATTAAATAAAAGACTCAGGAATATGGAC
>NW_016863528.1:0-1801 GCF_001698545.2 Rhinopithecus bieti | reverse complement strand
AAAGACATTCAAGAGAAATGGTTCCTTTTTATCCTAACAAGCATTTTTTTTCCTCAGCTGTTTTATTAAGATGGGGATGGATTTGTGTTCTGTATTCAGAAATTCAAAAGACATTTTTATAACTCTCCCCAGGAACTCTCCCCAATAAAACACTATGTAAATATAAAAGGACAGTAGAAGCTTATCATGTCTCTCAAATGGAAGGAATCTACCATTGTCATCCACAAAATATATTAACAGTATGTGCCAAACAGGCTGACACAGAGCAGAATACTTCTAAATGGACATTAAGCCTTAGAATCCAGAAATCCAGTGGGAACCCCCATTCTGGAGTTAGACTTGATTCTGAGTCATCCACTTCATTGTTAAGTGGCCACTGAGAAGCACAGCCTGTTTCCCTTCCCTTCTGTCTGAGCTGAACCACAGAGAGCCTCAGTAGGTGAAGCTATTGTTGTTTGAAGGTGAGGGGGAAGAACTGGTTGCTTAAGGACAGGATGCACATCAGACTGCCCTAGGATTAAGAGCTCCAGGTAGATAACTATGGTTCCTGTTTATTAGATGACACATCATGCTTCCTGAAGATAATTTGGTTTCTCATTTAAAAATTAATGTCCATGCACCCTTATGTAACATGATAAAACTGAATTTGTGGCTCTACTTTTATGAAAACTAGATTGTGGAATAAAAGTGAGAACAGGGAGGTGGAAAAATTTATGAGGCCTAGGCTACACAGGCTTTCTGGGAAACGTCTGCCACATGGAAAAGACTTCTGCAGAACTCTACCTCACTCGAATTCTGAAGAACACCTTGAATAATATTCTAGGCAGTTAACTGAGCCACAACAGGGGCCCAGATGACAAATGACAGCTAGTCACAGGGTGTTCCTTTGCATCATACATTCTGACTAATGTCTCCAGTTTTTTTTTTTTTTTTTTTTTTTTTTTTGGGGGGGAGTCTCGCTCTGTCGCCCAGGCTGGAGTGCAGTGGCCAGATCTCAGCTCACTGCAAGCTCCGCCTCCTGGGTTCCCGCCATTCTCCTGCCTCAGCCTCCCGAGTAGCTGGGACTACAGGCGCCCGCCACCTCGCCCGGCTACTTTTTTGTATTTTTTAGTAGAGACGGGGTTTCACCGTGTTAGCCAGGATGGTCTCGATCTCCTGACCTCGTGATCCGCCCGTCTCGGCCTCCCAAAGTGCTGGGATTACAGGCTTGAGCCACCGCGCCCGGCCTTTTTTTTTTTTTTAAACCTCCATGTTTTTTTGGGGTTTTGTAGTAGGGCAGTAAAAAATAAACACTATTACTTCTGGATGTGGTTTGGGGCTCGGAAGTCATCATTCTCACTACCCAACCCCAAAGACAGGTGTGACTCAATGCCTCAGGGTCGAACATGTCCAGAGACATTAGTTGTGACCACATTCAGCTGAAGTTTCACATTGTTTCTAGTCACATTTTACTGGTTGCTTTATAAGTCTATATTCATGTAGTGGCTCAACTCCACTTAATGATAATACTTCAGGCGATAAAATAAAAAATAGATTAACATTTCATTTTAGTATCACTAATGAATGGAAACAGGTGTGACAATATCTTAATCCATTTACTGATTTTCATCAATAAGGAATAGTCTGGAAAGGGTTGAAAATGAGTTTGCTAGAAACATTTTATTCTTGTAGAAATTTTGCATAATTAGTTCAGATGCTGATTACATAGATTCATAGACAGAATTACGGTACTCTGGGCAGAACTACAATTGTATATGGTATGTTCTTAATCAACTTTGATTTATTTGTATATTATTAAAGA
>NW_016863527.1:0-1791 GCF_001698545.2 Rhinopithecus bieti | reverse complement strand
TATTTGTGTCTTCTCTCTTTCTTTTCCTAGCTATCTTATATCTTTCAGTGTAAAGAATTTTTATGTCCTTGGTCAAATTTGTTCTCAGAGATATGTTTATTTATTTATTTATTTATTTATTTATTTATTTATTTATGTTTTTGAGCTGTAGTTTCACTCTTCTTGCCCAGAATAGAGTGCAATGGCGTCGTCGCAGCTCACTGCAAACTCCACCTCCTGGGTTCTAGCAATTCTCCTGCCTCAGCCTTTCAAGCAGCTGGGATTACAGGCACTTGCCACCATGCCCAGCTGATTTTTTGTATTTTTAGTAGAGATGAGGTTTCACCATGTTAGTCAGGCTAGTCTTGAACTCCTGACCTCAGATGATCCACCCTCCTTGGCCTCCCAAAGAGCTGGGATTACAGTTGTGAGCCACTGCACCCAGCCAGAAATTTATTATTTTAATGCTATTGTAAATAAGATTTTTTTCATCTATTTTATCAGATAGTTTGTCTTAAGTGTATGGGACCATAACTTGTATGTTAATTTTATATTTTGTGAATTTACTGAGTTTATTAACTTAGACAGGTTTTAATGCACTGCTTATGGTTTTCTATATATAAGATCATGTAATCTACAAACAGCAAATTTTTACTTATTTGTCTTCAGTTTCAATGGCTTTTTGAAAATTGTTTTCACTAATTATTCTGCCACATAATTCTGCTTCAGTGCTATGTTAAATTGGAAGCATTGACAAGCTGCACAATATAATTTTGCATTTGGTGTCTGTGAATTTTAAGAAGCAAACACCTCTTCAAGTTGCTATAAACTGGTTTCAGGAGGTAAAGATCTTCCATTGGACCCCCAGGGTGATGGGATTCCCACTGGGTTTGTGATGGAGAGGGGTTGTAGCTTGGTCACAAGATTGCTGGGTCTGCACTAGCATCCACCTTTAGTTGGCGTGTTACAAGGGGCTTAGATAGTTGTAATTCCCATATTATTTTTGGACAGATGATATCCTTCAAAATTTTGCTCTGTAGGGCAAGTTTTTGTAGTTGGGTCTGTATATAATGTGCCTTAAATTGGGATGTAAATGAGTACGGCTTTTGCTGAGTACCAAAGAGAATTTCCTCGGGTCACTGTGTTGCTTTCTAGGTAAAGAGAACTGGCCATAAACTGTGGCCCAGGAAGCTGGAACTGAAACTTTGAACGGCTAAAGGCACCACATTAAAAGCCAGGGTCTGCAGGCCTGCCCCCATGGCTATAAACGGGTGTCTTCCTCCAGGCCTGTGAAAGTAAAGAATCTCTCCCAGACTGTGGCTGAAAGAATTTTGAAGTAATTACAGAGTAAATTCAGAATTCTCGGTGGGACCAAGGTGGGTTGGCCATTTCCTGTACTGCAGCCAAGACCAGGGGTCCTGTAGTTTGCCACTGGAATGACAGCCTACCTTCTGAAGAGAACACTCCTCAATCTTTGGCTTAGCAGAATTTCACAACTTCATCCCTGGACCTTAAAGATCTCTTAAAGGCACTTATTTTGGAGATGGGGTCTTGCTACATAACCCAGGCTGGTCTTGAAATCCTGGCCTGAAGCAATTCTCCAACCGTAACATACCACGTAGCTGTTATTACAGGTTCAAGCCATGAGGACTGGTTCTCTCACAATGGTATTTTTGTCAGGGATGGCCAACAAATTTTCTTGCTGTGGCGGAATAGACAAAGAGGACACCTTTTATTTTTCCATCTTACTAATGTCACCCTTTCTACAAGTTTTTTGTTTTTTGTTTTTTGTTTTTTGTTTTTTTTTGAGAC
>NW_016863526.1:0-1221 GCF_001698545.2 Rhinopithecus bieti | reverse complement strand
ATACCCTGAAGATATCCAGATACTTGTTCTGCTCATGGGATATTTAACCATGTCAGATGAAAGAGGAGAATTTGACTGGCTATATATTTTTTGAAATCTTCAAATCCTGTAACATGGTTAATTAGCCCATCAAATGTCTGCCTTCCATGTTCAGTCTTTGTATGGTGAGGACACATTGTAGCTCTTCCCTACTTTTTGGCTAACCCCTACTTTAAGGCTCAGTTTAAATGTTGTGTTCTCAGAAACCCATGTTAAATCTCAGACTAGACTAGTTTTTCCTGTATCTTCCCATCTTTCCTGTCCTTTCTGTTAGTATAATTTGCATAATCATTGTTTAATGCCTCATGCTCTGTGAGCATAGACTGTGTCTATCTAGTTCACCATAGTATACCCAGCCCACATGGCCCAATGTAAAAATCTAATCAATAGTCATATAATGAGCACATGTATCCTAAAAGCTAATGAGCTCTGTTTGACCCCATCTATGAGCGCTTTCTGGGCTCTGTGGTGTAATTTTTGTTATTAATTTGCCATTTGCTTACAAACTCTTTTAGTGTGAGTTCCTCCAAAGCAGAACCTGAGACAGTATCTTGGGTGCAGGAAGCTAGTTTGGGAGAGGAGATTCCCAGGAAGCAGGAGAAAGAAGTGGAGAGAGTGAACAAGAGATGGAGAAAAGCCAAGAAAGATGGCTTCTACAGGCAACAGGGGCTCCTGTCTGCCAAGTCTGCAGCCCAGAGGCTGGGACATTTATCCACTGCTCCCCATTGTTGAGGGCTGCCCCGGCGGGTGTTACCTCCTCCTAAAAGCAGAAAGACAAATGGTGGAATAATGCGGTGGGAGCCGTTCATATTGCTAGAACTGTCAACCTCAGCTAAGGCTGAAATTAGGGAAATGTGATTGTGGGGACAAGGGTCGGCTACTAAGCCAGAAAACTTCTTTTCTAAATACACTTTCTAGTCTAGATAGAAATGGTAAACTGTGCTTCACAAAGAATTCAGTGGACTTTTTAAAACTTTTAACATAAAGAAAACATCCATTCTGTTTAGAGGACAACATAAATAATTTAGGGGAAAAAAAAAGTGGCACAAGATTTTAACACTTCAACCTTGGCCATGTTACCATTTTAGTGGAGGGCAGTAATGACAAGCAATGTGCCCAAAGGGACACACTCCCAGGACCCCAAGTAAATGTTCAAAACCTGGTAGAAACATTGTTGCTTTT
>NW_016863525.1:0-802 GCF_001698545.2 Rhinopithecus bieti | reverse complement strand
TAATAAAGAAAGATGCCAGAATATCTCTCACTTGATTTTACTTGGCTAATTTGAACTGCTGTTTTGTGGGGAGCGGGGGGCTAAAGAGGAAACTCATTTTAAAATGACTGTACTTAATATCATTGTTATTTTTCCAGTAAGTTCTGGCATTAAACGTCTCCCTTGGGGAATGATTAAAACAGTTCTGTGGAGCATTTCAAGGCTGAGTAGCATCTCATATATACTCTAAAATAAGTTTGCCTAATGACTTTTTAGCACCACTTGATTTATGTTTTGGCTAAGAGTTCTAAATCGTAGTAGTCCAGTTACTTTTTTCTAGGAATATTTGCAGATACTACATACTGTATTGTTTACATTATTGACTTTTAACTTTACAGTAGTTTAAAAGGTATAAATGTCTTTATGCTTAAAACAAACAAGCAAACAAAAAAACAGTTTTCTCTATCCTATTCCAGGATAGAGACAGTTCTCTCCCTTTGTCCACCCACATGCCTGGATTCTGGGTCAATCTGTGTAACTAGAAGTATTTTAATTTGATTACTCTGGGGTGTTATTTTGATAGTAGTGCATCATGAAATTACAGTATAGGTGTGATCTTGGTTGAAAGATAAAGCACATTTTAGATATTTTTTTAAAAATTTCTTTACCTGAAAAGATTATCTGTTAATTGTGAAAGAATACTTTTTGTTTAATATGGCCAAGTGGCTCCAGAGCTTGATACTTTATTTTTTTTTTCCTGATAGGACACTAAATCATTTCCTCCTAACTACTAGAATGAATGAAGAATGTAGTGTGTGCTGTT
>NW_016863524.1:0-628 GCF_001698545.2 Rhinopithecus bieti | reverse complement strand
GAATTTTGTCGAAGGCCTTTTCTGCATCTATGAGATAATCATGTGGTTTTTGTCATTCGTTCTGTTTATGTGATGGATTACATTTATTGATCTGTGTGTGTTGAACCAGCCTTGCATCCCAGGGATGAAGCCAACTTGATCATGGTGGATAAGCTTTTGATGTGCTGCTGGATTTGGCTTGCCAGTATTTTATTGAGGATTTTGCATTGATGTTCATCAAGGATATTGGTCTAAAATTCTCCTTTTTTGTTGTGTCTCTGCCAGGCTTTGATATCAGGATGATGCTGGCCTCATAAAATGAGTTAGGGAGGATTCCCTCTTTTTCTATTGATTGGAATAATTTCAGAAAGAATGGTACCAGCTACTCTTTGTACCTCTGGTAGAATTCGGCTGTGAATCCGTCTGGCCCTGGACTTTTTTTGGTTGGTAGGCTATTAATTATTGCCTCAAGTTCAGAGCCTGTTATTGGTCTATTCAGAGATTCAACTTCTTCCCTGTTTAGTCTTGGGAGGGTGTATATGTCCAGGAATTTATCCATTTCTTCTCAATTTCCTAGTGTATTTGCATAGAGGTGTTTACAGTATTTTCTGATGATAGTTTATATTTCTGTGGGATTGGTGGTGATATC
>NW_016863523.1:0-1035 GCF_001698545.2 Rhinopithecus bieti | reverse complement strand
AAAAAAAAAAAAAAAAAAAAGATGCTACTGGGCATGTTGGCATGCCCAGGTCCACAGAATGCCACCTTAAAAATTTTTTTTCAGACTGTCTTGATTTGGAATAAAAAATTCTCACAACTCCATGAAAACATTGGTGATTTCAAGAAGAATCCAGTAGCAAAAGAGTCCAGAGTATGAAAAGTACTGGTCAAATCCTGGGACTAGATAATGATATATATCACTGGTTGCAAAAACTCTTAGTCCTGGAGGAAGAAAACAGTAGCTTGGTAATAGGACTGAAGTAGGACTCTTAGGAATGAGAGTAAGAAAGGCTAGTATTATATTTCAAGTTTAACCAGGCATAGAAGAACAGGCAAAGGGAAGTAGAGAAAATGGAAATATGGCTAAATGTCCAACAATAGTTACCAAATGAGGAAAATGCATTGAAATGTGTAACTATCTAGTGCCCCTAATTCTACCTTTTACCCCTTGAAGGACAGCTCCAAATTCTATCATTTGGGATAAGTGCAGCCCTGGGTGGTATGACTTTTGCATGAAGCCTGATGCAAAATGCAATAGCAAGAAAGAGTGAGCAACCATGGAGGTTCCCAACAACTTTCTGCAACTTTGACCTGAGTCCTTTAACTGTGGCTGGAGTTTTTACAGCTACTTGGTGTATTAGTGTATGGCACTAAGAAAAAACATAAGTTCTAGCACCTATACTTCTATACCTAACAACGCCTTGGGCATTAATGTAACCTGATTGTAGGGATTGACAACTCAGCTATATCATGTCATTTAGGAGACCAAGAGGAAGATAGTACTTGGAGTAGTGGTGTCTAGATTATTCCTTGGGACTTTTGTGAGATTAACACCTGGGGTGTAAAAAAAGTGATTTTGTAGTCACATTAGTTTGGAAATAGTCACTCAAACAGAATTAAACTAGTTTATTTATTTGTAGGTCTTCTCAGATGCTTACTATGCCAATGTTTATGATTAGGTTTCTGAAGGGAAGATCTAGGCAATAGGAAAGACAGCAAAGCATGGGGTATAAAT
>NW_016863522.1:0-288 GCF_001698545.2 Rhinopithecus bieti | reverse complement strand
AGTGGAGTTTCCCTTTTGTTGCCCAGCCTGGAGTGCAGTGGCGCAATCTCGGTTCACCACAATATCTGCGTCCCGCGTTCAAGCGATTCTCCTGCCTCAGCCTCCCAAGTAGCTAGGAGTATAGGCATGCACCACCATGCCCAGCTAATTTTTTGTATTTTTAGTAGAGACGGGATTTCACCATGTTGGCCAGGCTGGTCTCAAACTCCTGACCTCAGGTGGTCCACCCCCCCAAGCCATGAAGCTGATTTTCTTTTCTTTTTTTTTTTTTGTTTTGAGACAGAGTCT
>NW_016863521.1:0-1222 GCF_001698545.2 Rhinopithecus bieti | reverse complement strand
CACGGAGTACAGTGGTGAGATCTCAGCTCACTGCAACCTCCGCCTTCCGAGTTCAAGCAATTCTCTTGCCTCAACCTCCCGAGTAGCTGGGATTACAGGCAGGCGCCATCATGCCAAGCTAATTTTTGCATTTTCAGTAGAGACGGGGTTTCGCCATGTTTGCCAGGATGGCCTCAAACTCCTGACCATGGGTGATCTGCCCACCTCCACTGCATTCCAGCCTGGGTGCCAGAATGAGACTCCATCTCAAAAAAAAAAAAAAAAAAAAAAAAAAAGAAAGTGAAAAACAGAATGGTTGCATAGGTACTCAAAATATAGTTTCTACTGAATGTGTATTGCTTTCACACCATTGTAAGATTGAAAATCCTACGTTGAACCATTGTAAGTTGGTGACTGTATATATACACTTTTATATGTATATAAATCACATATACTTATGTGATTTACATATATTTATGCAAATATATGTGATTTATTTCTAATTTTCTTCTGTTATGAGACATATGCATACAAATATACACTTATTTTTGAAACTAACTTGCAGATGCCAAAATACTTTCTTTCTTTCTTTCTTTCTTTTTTTTCCAAGATGGGGTCTTGTGAGATGCCCAGGCTGGCCTTAAACTCCTGGGCTCAAGTGATACTCCTGCTTCAACCTTCTGAGTAACCAGGATTATAAAATAAGCCACCATGCCTGGCTACATTAATTCTTTTTTAAATGTCATGATCGCTAATTAGAACTGTTTTTTTGTTTTTGTTTTTTTTTAGAGACAGGGTCTAACTCTGTCCCCTAGGCTGGAGTGCAGTGGTGCAGCCATATAGTTCACTGCAAACTCAAACTCCTGGTTTTAAGCACTCCTCTTGCCTCAGTCTCCCAAGTAGCTGGGACTACAGGCACGTGTCATGGCACCCAGCCCAAAATACTTTCATCCCAAATACCCTATTATGTATCTCCTAAAAAAAACCACATTCTCATATATAACCACAATGCCACTATGACCCCTAAGGAAACTGACAATAATTCCTTAATCTTTTTTAATATGCAGTCCTTTTTTTTTTTTTTTTTTTGAGACAGAGTCCCTCTCTGTCGCCTAGGCTGGAGTGCAGTGGCACGATGTCAGCTCACTGCAACCTCTGTCTTCCAGTTCAAGTGATTCTCCTGAAAGAAAGAAAGAAAAAGAGGCCAGGCGCGGTGGCTCAAGCCTGTAATCCCAGCACTTTG
>NW_016863520.1:0-801 GCF_001698545.2 Rhinopithecus bieti | reverse complement strand
CTTTTTATTTTTGGCTATTTTAAAAGGTAATTTTGACATAACTATGCTTACAGAAGTACACGCAAATTATTTAATAGAATGCCTTTTACATTTAACTTCTCCTACACAATTTGGACCACAAACTTGGTACATGGCTTAAGATTTTTTTAAAAAATCACAATGTGGTTTATCTATTACTAGTGCATAAAAGACTCTCTATAAAATACTGCTAAAGAAGATTCAAGAACCATGAGAAATGTACATTTGGTTCACCTCAGAAAAATAACACATATTGTACTCCATATGTTTATAATACGGTGCAACAAAATATTGTTGTAATGTCTTAATGCCAGCATAGAAACTTCAATAACTAATAGATATAGACGGGAGTGAGAGGGAGCCTATGTACATATTTGAAACTGTAATAAGATACCTGATTTGCTTAATATTGCATGTAGATGGTAAGTATACTAAAATCAATATTTGAGTAATTTCTTCACTCTGAATTAATACTATCTGCTCTCTTCATCTCATGAGGTAAACAAGAAAATGGGGCATGCTAGCTGTAACTTTTCTGATGCACGAAAAATCATAAATTATGTTTCTTTCTCAACTTTACAGTCCAGAAGTGACAGTGTACTACACCAAGGTGTTTCTTCCATTGTCAACATTCATAGAGTGACATATAACGTATACTAGAATTTTAATTTGTGTCAACACTCGTGCAAAATATAACATGCTAACCTTTTGTTTCTTGATCATAAGAAAAAATTCTAGCTTCAATTCTATCCAGTTTGGGGGAGGGGAAATTGGAAAATAAAA
>NW_016863519.1:0-802 GCF_001698545.2 Rhinopithecus bieti | reverse complement strand
AAAAAAAAAAAAAAAAATTATAACTCAATGAATTTTCAGACACTGAATATACCTGTCATCCAGATAAAAAACCAGAAGTCCCCTCTTGTCCCCTTTCAGCCACTACTTTACTACACACAAGAGTAATCATTGCTTCTATAGCATTTACCTGGCTGGCTTAGCAGAGAGCACTGACAGCTTGAGACCTACTCTGGCTCAAAGTTCTTTCCAGACTGTGTGTGTGCATATGGGTTCTTGCACATCTGACAGTCTGACTTCCTCACCTAGGCACCTTAGATTGGAAAGTTCTTCACAGACCTTGATTCAAATTTGAATTACATTAATTCCCAGAAGTGCAATGTAGTGGTTAAGAGTATGGGATTTGGAGTTGAACCTGATTTCAAATCCCAGCTCTATAACTTCTTGGCTGTATGATCTATAGCAAGGTAATAACAACACTGACCTCAGCGTGATGTTGTGAGGTTTAGGAGAAGCAACTCAGGCTGGGTATGGTGGCTCAGGCTTGTAATCCTAGCTCTTTGGGAGGCCGAGGCAGGAGAATTGCTTGAGGCCAGGAGTTTGAGACCAGCTTGGGCAACATAGTAAGAGCCTGTCTCTACAAAATATATATTTTTAATTATCCAGGCAAGGTGGTACACACCTTAGTCCCAGCCACTCAGGAGGCTAAGGTGGGAGGATCGCTTGACCCTACGAGCTCAAGGCTGCAGCGAGCCATGATCGTGCCACTGCACTTCAGCCTGGGCAACAGAGTGAGACCCTGAGAAAGAAAGAAAGAGGAAGGAAGGAAAGGGAAGGAAGGAAG
>NW_016863518.1:0-1175 GCF_001698545.2 Rhinopithecus bieti | reverse complement strand
GCTTTTGGTGTTTTAGTAATGAAGCCTTTGCCCATGCTTATGTTCTGAAGGGTATTGCCTAGGTTTTCTTCTAGGGTTTTTGTGGTTTGGGGTTTTACATTTAAGTCTTTAACCCATTCTGAGTTAATTTTTGTATAAGGTGTAAGGAAGGGGTCTGGATTCTGTTTTCTGCATATAGCTAGCCAATTTTCCCAGCACAATTTGCTGAATAGGGAGTCCTTTCCCTATTGCTTGTTTCTGTCAAGTTTGTGGAAGATTAGATGGTTGTAGATGTGTGGTGTTATTTCTGAAGTCTGTTCTGTTCTGTTGGTCTATATATCTGTTTTGGTACCAGTACCATGCTGTTTTGGTTACCGTAGACTTGTAGTATAGTTTGAAGTCATATAGCATAATGCTGCCAGCTTTGTTCTTTTTGCTTAGGATTGTCTTGGCTTTACGGGCTCTTTTTTGGTTCCATATGAAATTTAAAGTAGTTGTTTCTAATTCTGTGAAGAAAGTCAATGGTAGCTTAATGGGAATAGCATTGAATCTATAAATTACTTTGGGCAATATGGCCAGTTTCATGATATTGATTCTTCTTATCCATGAACATGGAATGCTTTTCCATTTGTTTGTGTCCTGCTTTATTTTGTTGAGTAGTGTTTTGTAGTTCTCCTTGAAGTGTTCCTTCACATCCCTTGTAAGTTGTATTCTATTATTTTATTCTCTTTGTAGCAATTGTGAATGGGGGTTTGCTCATGATTTGGATCTCTGGTTATCTATTGTTGGTGTATAGAAATGCTTGTGATTGTTGCACATTGATTTTATATCCTGAGACTATGCTGAAGTAGATTATAAGCTTAACGAGTTTGTGGGTTGAGATGATGGAGTTTTCTAAGTACACAATCATGTCATCTGCAAACAGAGACAATTTGACTTCCTCTCTTCTTATTTGAATACTCTTTATTTCTTTCTCTTGCCTTATTGCCCTGGCCAGAACTATGTTGAATAGGAGTGGTGAGAGAGGGCATCCTTGTCTTGTGCCAGTTTTCAAAGAAAATGTTTCCAGCTTTTGCCCATTCAGTATGATAGTGGCTTTGGATTTGTCATAAATAGCTCTTATTATTTTTAGATACATTCCATCAATACCTAGTTTATTGAAAGTTTTTGCATGAAGGGATGTTGAGTTTTATCAA
>NW_016863517.1:0-643 GCF_001698545.2 Rhinopithecus bieti | reverse complement strand
GGCAGGAGGATCACGAGGTCAGGAGATCGAGACCATCCTGGCTAACACAGTGAAACCCCGTCTCTACTAAAAATCTGAAAAAATTAGCCGGGTGTGGTGGCGGGCACCAGTAGTCCCAGCTTCTCAATTTAGAAAGCAGATTTGTTTCCTTTCTATACCTGTGTAATTTGAGGTTTAGTTTACTGTCACATTGTTTACAAACATAAGGAAGATCGTTGCTCATCTGATAGCATTCTGAACCTTGAGTCATCTGTAATACCTATGGCCTCCAGAAAAGTTTCTCTAAAACTGTACTTGGAGATGTGCAAAATATGTAGGAACATTTTCCCACCTTCGATTGTTAGTTTACCTTTCAGCTTCAGCAATTTACCTTTCAGCTATTACTTTAGTAACATCTCCAACATTGTTTTTCAAACTGCAAGGTATGACCCAGTAGTGGGTCGTCAAATTAGGTGACAAAGAGCAATTTGAAGAATTAAATACGATAGAAAATGGCAGAGTGGGCTTATGCCTGTAATCCCAGCAGTTTGGGAGGCCGAGGCGGGTGGATCACGAGGTCAGGAGGTCGAGACCATGCTGGCTAACATGGTGAAATCCCGTCTCTACTAAAATACAAAAAATTAGCCGGGTGTGGTGGCATGCG
>NW_016863516.1:0-1223 GCF_001698545.2 Rhinopithecus bieti | reverse complement strand
AGGTTTTCTGGGGGTAGTGGTACGTGAGAGATTAGCAGACTGCTAACAATTGTCGAAACCAAGTGATTAAACCTTGGAGCTTTAATACATTTTTGTTCATGCTTTGGTGTGCCATTGAAGATTTCCATAATACAAAGTTAAAAATACTAAAAGTGTTTGAGAGCCGCAGGAGGAAGTGAAGTCTCAGTTCCCTGCATGTTCTGTGACCTGAAAGGTTTGCAAATACGGAGACCACCACTTAGAGAGGGTTAGGGACTCTCCCAAGGTCGCACAAGATTAACTGAAGGTGGTGATGCAGCCCAGGCTTCAGATCTGAGGAGCTCCCCATCCACTCCTCTCTGTACAGTTGCAAACTCAAGTGAAAATGATTATCCAGGGAGAACTTGAGGGGAATAAAAGTGAAGAGGGGAGCCTTAGGAGGAGCATGGAGAAGGGGCAAGTGGAGACTTGCTCTGCAATAAGAAGCTTTTGAGTGAGAAAATTATTTGCTGTATGGGACTGCCCTACATATTGTGAAATGGCTCTGTTCATGAGAATTTCATGGGATCTGCTAGTGATTATGACAGGCCCAAAAGTATTGTGACAATACACACACACATACTCATATACTCACAGGTCCACATACCCTTAGTTCCCATTTTTCTGATTCCTTATTTCTCTCCATCCCTAACTACCTGGAGAGCAATTCTAGAGCGTTCTAGAGCCCTGGGGCAGTGACCTGTGGGAGCACATGTTTACTGAGGCACTATTTTGCAATGGTTGATCACCGGACTCAGAAATCAAACTGCCTGGTCAAATCCTGACTATTGCACCTGCTAGTTGCATGACCTTGGGCAAGTTACTTAGTATCTCCAAGCTTCACTTTTCCCCTCTGTAAAGTGCAGATAATACTAGCTGTTACTTTGTAGGGTTGTTTTGAAGATTAACTGGGCCTCCATGTGGAAAATGCTTAGTAATGGAATCTAGACCATGCAGTAACCCAGCAAATGTTAACTCATATCAGTATTATGTGTGCCAGCCATTGCCACGTGTTATTTCTAATACTCTCAATAACTCTAGGAGTTAGACATACTTATCTCTTTTGGCAAAGCCAGGAATTACCTTTTCCTCCCTTACAACTCAGGAAAGAGTTATTGCTGTCATCTTAACATTAAAAAAATTTAAAAATTTAAAAAACTAAAATGAAAGGCGAACAAGATAAACCCATTATTGTGTCATTAAAA
>NW_016863515.1:0-289 GCF_001698545.2 Rhinopithecus bieti | reverse complement strand
TCCCAGCTATTCAGGAGGCTGAGGCGGGAGAATCACTTGAACCTGGGAGGTGGAGGTTGCAGTGAGCCGAGATCGGGCCCTTGCACTCCAGCCTGGGGGACAAGAGTGAGACTTCATCTCAAAACAAACAAACAAACAAAAATTAGCCAGGTGGCGGGCGCCTATAATCCCAGCTATTCAGGAGACTGAGGCAGGAGAATTGCTTGAACCCAGGAGGCAGAGGTTGCAGTGAGCGACATCGTGCCATTGCACCCCAACCTGGGTGACAAGAGTGAAACTCTGTCTCAAA
>NW_016863513.1:0-1173 GCF_001698545.2 Rhinopithecus bieti | reverse complement strand
ATTTTAAGACCAGCCTGGCCAACATAGTGAAACCCTGTCTATACTAAAAGCATAAAAATTAGCTGTGCATGGTGGCACGCACCTATAGTCCCAGCTACCCGGGAGGCTGAGACAGGAGAATCACTTGAACCCGGGAGGCAGAGGTTGTGGTGAGCCGAGATCACACCACTGCACGCCAGCCTGGGCAATAGAGTGAGACTCCGTCTCAAAAAAAAAAAAAAAAAAAAAAATTAGCTGGGCGTGGTGACGGGTGCCTGTAGTCCCAGCTACTCAGGAGGCTGAGGCAGGAAAACTGCTTGAACCCGGGAGGTGAAGGTATATATATTACACTATTTCATATCTGCAGATTTGGTCTTGGGACCAATCCCCTGTGGATACTGAGGGAAGACTTTACTATACTTCAATAGACAATAAGGTCTAAGAAGAACAGCTTCCCTACTAGTATGCTGTGAATAGTTACAGCTACATGTGGATATTAATCACCCAGGCTTCAGGAGATCCTCTGAAGGAGCCTCTATATCAGAAGCAGTTCACTGCCTTAGTTGACTCCAGTGTACTATACAAATGTTACCATTTTCTATGGTAATATTTTCTAATGTTACCCTGTGACATACATGAAAAGATTCATGAAATGGTTGGCACGTGTTGGTCTAAAGTACTTACAAATAACTGGACCACAATTTTAGCAGGTGGCCTGTATCTCATTTCATATAGGTACATGTGATGTACATAAAATTTGATGCATCACCTGTTACTGTTACAGAGTCCAAAAAATGCAAAAAAAAAAAAAAGTAGAAATATCATAAGGAGTGAATCACTATCGTTCTATAATAACACTTTAACAGAAGACAGTACCACCTCTACTGTATTGGCAATTTACCCAGTAAATACTAAATGTTCATATGCTCATCACTGTACTAGGTGCTAGGGAAACAATGATGAATAAAATGTGGTCCTTGCCTTCATTCTGTGTTAACTGTACTCTGGTTCAATTACTAAGTAACTCTATAGGGATTTACTCTAAGTATGAAGTAGGGCTATATTTTACCACAAAAGTTTCAATACCCATATTTGGGTCTCTACCAAGAAAACCTATCATCTAGAAAAAAAAAAATCACCTCTTCCTGTTCACCAGGTTTGAAAAAAAAGAAAATAATTTAAAAAATTTTAAAA
>NW_016863512.1:0-1174 GCF_001698545.2 Rhinopithecus bieti | reverse complement strand
TAAAGACACAAATTTCTTTTTAAAATCTTGAGGATTTATTCATCAGATGACTTCATAAACTATGGGATTTTATTAGTAATTTTAAACTTCAGGTTAAGATTCTTAACCTGTGAATCATGATTCACCATGACTGAATCTTTTTTTATAGGATTGTTAGCCAAAATGATGGAAAGGTAAGGCAAGTGCTAGTTAAGGAGGTCATACATGATAGGTTTTTATATGTACATAATTTAACTCTTCTTTAGTTTTGACTTCAAGCAAAGTAATCTTTCAGATATATTGTTCATTGTGTAGTTTCCACAAAAAAGGCATTATCAGTGAGTTTCAAAGGTGATATATTAGTATGATCCTAGACTAAGATCAGCTTACTAGTACTACTATCATTGTTCTGCATACTATATCATTGTTCTGCCCAAAACACAGAACAATATGAAAAAGATAAATTTTTTTTTTTTTTTTTTTTTTTTTCTGGAGACAGAGTCTCTCTGTTGCCTAGGCTGGAGTGCAGTGGCATGATCTCTGATCACTACAACCTCCACCTCCTGGGTTAAAGCAGTTCTCCTGCCTCAGCCTCCCAAGTAACTGGGATTACACGCGCCCGCCACCATGCCCAGCTAATTTTTTTTTTTCTGTATTTTTAGTACAGAAAGGGTTTCACCATGTTGCCCAGGCTGGTCCTGAACTCCTGAGCTCAGGCAGTCACCTACCTCAGCCTCCCAAAGTGCTAGGATTACATGCGTCAGCCACCACACCCAACTGAAAAAGACCAATTTCTTTATGGTTAGGGTCAGGCACTTTTGAAGAGTTTTCTCTCCAGAGTCTTGAGATCTATTTACTCCTTAAAAATAAGAGAGGATTACAACAACTTTTCCACTTTCTAAGGCTCAAGATAATTAGGTATTTGACCATATTACTTTTACCTCATTTGTCTTTCAGATTATCTAGCAAATGTTTTGTTTGATTAACACTTTTAAGCAATGTAATTCTACCATGTCTTTGGGACCTCCCAAAATTCCCATATCCTTTATTATCATTTATAATACTTGGATACTAAGACTCACTAAAATAACATTATGGGTCTAGGTAAGTCCTAAGAGTCCTTTTAATAGAAAATTGATAATTCTTAATATATTATTTTTATAAATATTAGGAAAAAATTTTAATGATGTAATTT
>NW_016863511.1:0-1173 GCF_001698545.2 Rhinopithecus bieti | reverse complement strand
GAATTTCACTCACACAATTCAGCTTCTCTTTTCTTTGAGCAGTATTCTAACACTGTTTTGTTTAGTCTGTGAAGGAATATTCGGAGCGCTTTAAGGCTTATGGTGAAAATGGAAATGTCTTCAGAGAGAAACTGGAGAGAAACTTTCTGAGGAGCTGCTTTGTGACGTATGCATTCCACTCACAGAGTTATATCTTTCTTCTCATAAAGGATTGGGGAATCCGTTTTGGAGAAAAAACTACAAAGGGACATTTGGGAGTATGTGCATGGCTATGGTGAAAAAGGAAATATTTTCAGACTTAAAGAGGAAAGAAGCTATCTGTGAAACTGCTCTGTCATACGTGTATTCATTTCACATAGATAAAGTTTTTTTTACATTACACAGCTTGGGAAACTGTCATGAACGGTTCCATGAAGGGACATTAGAGAGCACATTCAGGCCTATGGTGAAAAAAGAAATATCTTCAGATAAAAATTGTAGAGAAACTTTCTTAGAAACTGCTTTGTGATGTGTGCATAGCATTCAGGGAGTTATACCTCTTTTCTCATGAGGGAATATTTGAATACTCTTCCTGTAAAACCGAAAAAGTGATTTTTTGGAGCGCATTGAAGACTATGGTGAAATGTGAATATCCTCAAATGAAACACAGAAAGAAGCGTTCCAAGAAACTGCTCTCTGATATGTCCATTGATTTCACAGAGTTAAAGCTTTCTCTACATTGCCCAGTATGGAAACTGTTTTGAGGAATCTGCGAGGGGATATTAAGTGGCACCCAGAGACCTGTGATGAGCAAGGAAATGTCTTCCGATGAAAACAGGAGAGCAGTGTTGTGAGCAATTGCTTTGTGAAGTGTGTATTCATCTCATAGAGTTAAATCATTCTTTGTATTGAGCAGTTTGAAATCACTGTTTCTGTGGAATTGAGTAAGGGCATTTGGGAACGCTCTTTAGAATATGGAGAAAGAAATATCCTCAGATAAAAACCAGAAGGAAACTAACTGTGAAACTGCTATGTGTTGTGTGAATTCCTCTCGTTCAGTTAAGCTTCTCTTTTCATTGAGTAGTTTTCTAACACTGTTTATGTTTAGCGTGCGAAGACATAATCGGGGCATGTTCAGGACTATGGTGAAAAGCAAATATTTTCAGATGAAAACTGGAAAGAAGCTTTCTGTGA
>NW_016863510.1:0-1784 GCF_001698545.2 Rhinopithecus bieti | reverse complement strand
TAATATTATAAATATGTAACATTTAATATATATTATATATATTAAAGGACTAGAATGTGGGCATTAATAGACATTTTAATAATTTGTCTTTAACTTTTAGAGACAACAGAAGCCATTGGAATAGAAGCATTGCATCATAAGAAGGGCAATATTGA
The DNA here is from genome assembly GCF_001698545.2 of Rhinopithecus bieti. Lineage (NCBI taxonomy): Eukaryota > Metazoa > Chordata > Mammalia > Primates > Cercopithecidae > Rhinopithecus > Rhinopithecus bieti. Next base: position 1,629 of record NW_016863510.1, on the reverse strand, counting down.
CTGATTGATTGATTGTTTTGTCACACTAGTTGTCCTATTAGGAATAAACTGTAGGGGGACAAAGGCAAAAATCAGAAAGACCAGTCAAGAGGCTACTGCAACAATTCCAGTGAAAGATGGTGACTTGACCAGAAAGGCTTATTAACTGAATAATTACTGAGGGGAAGCTGGAGGGAATGGAGAATGGAAAAGTTTTGAAACGGTCTGTATAGAGTAAGTGCATGATGTGGGAGGGAAAGTCATTGACATGGAAAGAATAGAGTAATATAAAGGAAATAAAGACAGGAATTATCATTAAAATACTTGATGTTTGCACATAGGCAATTTGCAAAAAGGAAGAGTAAGATACAAAGAATACTAAGAGAATACTTGCTAGAAGTGCCAAAAACAGGCAAGAATAAATAAATAAATAAATACATTTAAAAAATAAAAAATATACCACCTTCAGAGTGATTACCACTTCGGGAAATCTGCCTACCATCATTAAAATTGACAGACATTCGTGGCCACTAACTTAGTTTAGTCTGGTCCAACGTCAGAATGACATGACTCCTGTTACTGTTGCCATATTTGTGGGATATTGGGGCCAACATAAAATGGTTTTCTAGCTTATGCTGAGAATATAGAAAGTTACCAAATAAAAAGAGTAGCAAAGTTTGCTTTTCCCTGAAGATTTCCTGAGTGAGCTTTACTAAAACTTTTAAGTTCTCTGAAAATATACTAAATCATGTTCTGTTCTGTTTCTGAACTGTTTGAACCTCTTGGGACCTGTAGGAACTTCTAACAAGCTCTTAAATGTCTCCGTTGCACCACATCATTTTTAGAAAGACCAATTTGTCTCATCTTTGGGCAATGTGCTATACACAAAATATTTCTGTTTTATGTTTCTTTTCTGATTTGTCTCAGCATAGCCTGTGAACTATCGAAGTTCTTTGCTCTCCATCAGATAGAAATAAGAAAGCCAAGAAACTAAGTTTCTAACACAAAGTGCATGGTTTTTCTGTAAATTTTGAGTTCGTTTTTGATAAGACATCTAGTGAGAAGTGAAGGCTATATACAGCTGTTTACTGTACAACTGTTACAGCTATACATGATTAGTGTAGAAATTTAAAACAAGTAAAATAGTTGGCATTTGCAATGTATTTTAATTTTACATAACTATGATACTATTACTTCTATGATTTTTTTTTTTTTTAAGATAGGGTCACACTCTGTCTTCTAGGCTGGAGTGCAATGGCACAGTCATGACTCACTATAGTCTTGAACTTTCAGGCTCAAGCCATCTCTCCAAATTAGCTGGCTAACTTTTAAAACTGATTTGTGGAAACGAGGTCTCAGTATGTTGCCCAGAACAGTTTGTAACTCCTCTGTTCAAGTATCCTCTTGCCTTGGCTTCCAAAGTGCTGGAATTCCAGGTGTGAGCCTATGTGCCTGGCCTACTTCTATCACTTTTCTTTCCCTTTTAAAATTAAACTGTTGGGTTAAAGGTAAAATAGAATCCAAAAGTATTTTGTAATAAAATCATGAGTAATGGAGGTATTCTATATCAGGACACCTATAATACATTCAAGAATGCAGCCAGAAAAGTTTTACAGCCCTAAACCCTTTTATTAATAAAATAAAATTATA
>NW_016863509.1:0-630 GCF_001698545.2 Rhinopithecus bieti | reverse complement strand
AGGCTGGAGTGCAGTGGACGGATCTCGGCCCACCGCAGGCTCTGCCTCCTCGGTTCACACCATTTCACTGCCTCCACCTCCTGAGTAGCTTGGACTACAGGCGCCCACCACGTCGCCCGGCTAATTTTTTGTATTTTTTAGTAGAGACGGGGTTTCACCGTGTTAGCCAGGATGGTCTCGATCTCCTGACCTCGTGATCCGCCCGCCTCGGCCTCCCAAAGTGCTGGGATGACAGGAGTGAGCCACCGCGCCCGGCCTCTGCTGTCTCTTTGACACCTGAGGCCTCTGCTTCTGAGCTAAGTGGGACCTGAGGTCTCTGAAACCCACAGGTTCCTACCCAGGGATGTGGTGCACCCTTGGGGAGGTGAACCTGCTTCCTGGGGTGGTCCGTGGGGGTTTCCTGCTCTCACTTCTAGTGAGCCCAGGGGATTCCACGCTTTTTCTTCGTTGCTGTGTTTTAGACGCTTCTCCCCACCAAGAGCCTGGCCCCATCTCCTCCCCAAGCTTCGACCTGTGAATCAAAAGATCGGGGTAGAAGGTTCCAGAAGGTTGCCGCGGCTCCATCATCAAATCTCCCCTGAAACTCGGAAGCAAGGGGCTGGCCGGGGTTTGCAGGAGGGACATGGAGAG
>NW_016863508.1:0-835 GCF_001698545.2 Rhinopithecus bieti | reverse complement strand
AGACAAATAGTTAATTCACTGTAAAGCAAAATGTGTAATAATTTTCCAGGTGTTAGAATTGTTTAGTAATAGCAACTACAGTAAAGTGTGAAATAAATTATATTCTAAATAACATACATAGATGCAGAAAAGCTACGTTGTCAAACAGAAGTGGATATGTATGTTTTGTGTTACTCCCTGTGGCAGACTGCTAGAAGATCATCAGCCTCATTTCTTCATCTTTCTGGGCACACAGCTGTCTGATATTTTCTAGTTTCTTTTGTGTTTATATGTAGCCACAGAACTGACTTCTGGCCACTAGAATGTGGGGACAGGTGATGTGGGTAGAGGTAATGTATGCTTCTTTCAAGCCTGACCGCTATAGCCCTCCCACCTGCAACCCTCGATTTTTCTTCTTCTGACTGAATGGAGAGGACTCTGAGAACCTAAAAGGGGGAGGCCACAAGATGGAAAGAACTTTTGCTGCTTGGAGAAGAGCCACTTGATCAGGCATGCCCCCATGCCTGATCATTGTTTCTGAATTATCAATCTGTCTTATATACTCCTTGTATTAGTCCATTTTCCCACGGCTATGAAGAAATATCTGAGACTGGGTAGTTTATAAAGAAAAAAGAGGTTCAATGGACTCACAGGTCCACATGGCTGGGGAGGTCTCACAATCATGGCAGAAGGTGAAGGAGGAGCAAAGCCACGTCTTACGTGGTGGCAGGCAAGAGAGCGTGTGCAGAGGAACTGCCCTTTATAAAACCATCAGATCTCATGAGACATTTTCACTCTCACGAGAACAGCATGGGAAAACCCCTCCCCATGATTCAATTACCTCCCACTGGGTCCC
>NW_016863507.1:0-836 GCF_001698545.2 Rhinopithecus bieti | reverse complement strand
TCTAAAACTGAAAAATACAATATCTGAAATTTTAAAAAACAATGGATCAACTTAATAGAAAAATGCAGCTGAAAAAGGAAAGAGACAGTCAATAGGTTAAAATTCTCTACACCCTTGCTAGCACTTAATATTTCTCTTTTAATTTTAGCTATTATGCTAGGTATGTGACATTATCCCATTGTGCCTTTAATTTCTATTTCCCTAATGAATAATGATGTTGAAAATATTTTCATATGTGTATTTGGCATCTATTATTCTCTTTGGTAATGTGCCTGTTCAAGTCCTATTTCCATTTTCTAATTGAATTTTTTAAATTGAGAGTTTATATTCTGGGTACAAGTCCTTTGTTGGACATACTCTTATCATCCTCAGTAGAAAGGCTGGTTTGAATTAGTAAATGTGTTATTGGTGAAAGTAAAAGTGTGCATCTTCATTTTTAAGGGGTGTTTGGTTTGTATTCTAGGTTGATAGTTTCCTTCAGCACTTTAAAGAGATTATGCCAAATAGCTTCATGTTTTGGATTATGATAGTATCAACTGCAGCAAATCAGTATTAAGCATCACAATTTGACCAGTTTATATACTTGCTTAGGCAATCACTCTAACATATATATATATAAAATAAATATATACTAACACTCATATATATTGCTTTAATATATATAACTTATGTATATATGTAACATACATATATGCATGTTATATATTATATAATATATAATTACATATCATAATATATAAAACAAATAATACATAATATCTTATGTATATCACTCTAATATGTATATATCAGTCTAATATACATGAAATATATGTATTTTATATATGTTATATATT
>NW_016863506.1:0-642 GCF_001698545.2 Rhinopithecus bieti | reverse complement strand
TGGGTGTTCCTGTGTTGGGTGCATATATATTTAAGATTGTTAGCTCTTCTTGTTGAATTGAACCCTTTACCATTATGTAATGCCCTTGTTTGGCTTTTTTGATCTTTGTTGGTTTAAATTGTGTTTTGTCAGAAACCAGGATTGCAACCCTTGATTTTTTTCTGTTTTTCATTTGCTTGGTAGATTTTCCTCCATCCCTTTATTTTGAGCCTATGTGTGTCATTGCATCTGAGATGGGTATCTTGAAGATAGCATACAAATGGGTCTTGGTTCTTTATCCAGCTTGTCACTCTGTGTATTTTAATTGGGGCATTTAGCCCATTTATATTTAAGGTCAGTGTTGATATGTATGGATTTGATCCTGTCATCATGTTAGCTGGTTATTTTGCAGACTTTTTATATGGTTGCTTTATAGTGTCACTGGTCTGAAGTATATTGTGTTTTGTAGTGGCTGGTAACAGTCTTTCTTTTCATATTTAGTGCTTCTTTCAGAAGTTCTTGTAAGGCAGGTCTCAGCATTTGCTTTTCTGTGAAAAAATATCTTATTTCTCCTTTGCTTATGAAGTTTGGATTGGCTGGCTACAAAATTCAGCATTGGAATTTCTTTCTTTTAAGAATGTTGGGGGGCGGAGCAAGATGGCC
>NW_016863504.1:0-642 GCF_001698545.2 Rhinopithecus bieti | reverse complement strand
AGTGTTTCCAACCCAGTGTATCCCAAGGAAGTTTTAACTCTGTGAGATGAATTTGCAGATCACCAACCAGTTTCACAGATGGCTTTTTTCTACAAGCTATCTAGGGATATTTGGTTTTTCCACATAGGTCTCAATAGGCTCCAAAATGTCCCTTTGCAGATTCTACAGAAAGATTTTTTCCAATCTGCTGAATCAAGAGAAAGTTTTAACACTTTGACATGGATCCACACATCACAGAGCAGTTTCAGATATCTCCTTTCTAGTTTTTATCTGGGGATTTGCTGTTTTTCCCATAGGCCTCAATGAGCTCCCAATTGTCCCTTTGCAGATGTTGCAAGAAAGGTGTCTCCAATATACTGAATCAAAGAAAAGTTTAACTCTGTGAGATGAATTCACACATCACCAAGCAATTTCACAGAGAGTTTCTAACTAGTTTTTATCTGGAGATATTCATTTTTTCCCATTGGCCTCAACAGGCTCCCAAATGTCCATTTGGTGATTCTACAAAAAGAGTGTTTCCAAGCTGGTGAATCCAAAGAAAATTTTAACTCCATGAAATGAATCCACACATCACAAAGCAGTTTAACACATAGCTTCTTTCTAGTTTTATCTGGGGATATTCATTATTTCAACATAGGCCTC
>NW_016863503.1:0-1636 GCF_001698545.2 Rhinopithecus bieti | reverse complement strand
ATAAGCAACTGCATGCCAATGAAATGAATTATTATTTTTTTTTAATTTTATTTTTTTTTTTGAGATAGGGTCTCACTCTGTCACCCAGGCTGGAATGCAATGGCACGATCTCGGCTCACTGCAACCTCTACCTCCTGGATTCAAGCAATTCTCCTGCCTCAGCCTCCTGAGTAGCTGGGACTACAGGCACCTGCCACCACACCCAGCTAATTTTTGTATTTTAGTAGAAATGGGGTTTCACCATGTTGGCCAGGCTGTTCTCATACTCCTGACCTCAAGTGATCCACCCACCTCGGCCTCCCAAGGTGCTGGGATTACAGGCGTGAGCCATCACATCCAGCTGAAATGGATGAATTCTTGGAAACATACAACTTATCAGATTAGCGGGGAAAAAAGGTAAAAAAAATCTGAAGAACTCTACACCTATAAACAAAAATTAAATTCATAACCTTCCCACAAAGAAAGCTCCAGGCACAGATGGCTTCTCTGGTGAATTCTTCTAGACACATTACAAAGAAAAACATCAACCTTACCACAAACTCTTCCAGAGAACAGAAAAAGAGGGATCATTTCCAACAATTTTATGAAATCAGTACAACCCTGATGCCCAAAGCTGGCAAGAATATCACAAGGAAGAAAAATTACAGGTCAATCTCTCTCATGAATGTAACCGTGACAGTCATAAGTAAAATAGGAGCAAGCAAGTCCAGTAGAACTCTCTGCAGTAGTCCAAACTGGATACAATTTTTTTTTCATTACCATTTGTATAAACAAAATTCATGATATATTCAAACAGAATATTGTGCTGCAATGGAACAAACAGGCTACCGCAACACATAACAGCATGGATGAATCTCACAAATGTAGTGTTGAGTGAAAGAAGCAAACACGAAAGGCAAATAATGTAGGACTTCATTTATAGAAAAATAAAATCAGGCAAAACTAATCTACACATATAGAAATCAAAATAGTATGACTTTGGGAGTGGGAGAGGGCTGGTGACTAAGAGGCAACATAAGCAGGCGGTTTGGAGGCCTTGGTAGTGTTCTATTTCCTGATCTGGGTGCTAGTTACACAGGTGGGTTCGCTTGAGCAAAATTCATGGACCTCTGCAGTTCTGATCTGTGCACTTTTTTGTGTGCATGTCTTACTTCAATTAACAGGAAAAAATGTTATCTTAAAAAATAAAAGCATTCTATTTCCTTGCTTGAATTGGTATCAATCTCATCTGTCTATTATTTAGAATTGATCATGCCATCCCCCCCTAAAAATCAGAACTCTGATGGATTATGTAACTACTTTCTTGAGGATTCTCAATTCATTGGGGGCATAAAAATGAAATAACTTTACTTTCTTAAAATTTACCCACCATGGGCCAGGCGCTGTGGCTCACACCTGTAATCCCAGCACTTTGGGAGGCTGAGGCGGGCAGATCACGAGGTCAGGAGATCAAGACCATCCTGGCTAAGATGGTGAAACCCCGTCTCTATCGAAAATAAAAAAAAAATTGGCTGGGCATGGTGGCAGGCACCTGTAGTCCCAGCTACTCCGGAGGCTGAGGCAGGAGAGCATGAACCCGGGAGGCGGAACTTGCCACTCTGCTGCAGCCTGGGCAACAGAGCGAGATTCCATCTCA
>NW_016863502.1:0-1337 GCF_001698545.2 Rhinopithecus bieti | reverse complement strand
GGCCTCTCCGGGCGGCTTTTGTATCGGAGTCGCCCTGGGACGCGTCCTCCTCGGCCCCCGCCCCTCCCGCCGCGCGCGCTCCGGGTCGCTCTCCCCCCACCCCGCTCCGGGTCTCCCTCTCCCCTTGCCGGCAGCCACCCGCCTCTGTCTCGAGTTCTCCCCCACCTCTGTCTCTGTCTCTCCCCTCCTCGTCTCTTTTCTCTCTCATTTTCTCCCTGTTTTTTCTGTTTCTCCTCCCACCTCTTCCCGCCTCTCTCCCCGTTTCTGTCTCTCCCTCAACCCCAACCTCTCTCCCTGTTTCTCTCTCTCCCCGCTTACCTCTCTCTCCTCTGTCTCTCCCCCCACCTCTCTCTCTCCCTCTGTTTCTCTCTTCGCTGTCTCTCTCCCCTCCACCTCCCATTTTCTCTGTTTCTCTCCCCTCACCTCTCTCCTTCTGTCTCTCTCCTCCCCTCACCTCTCTCTGTTTCTCTGTGGTTTTTTTCTGTTTCTCCCTCCTCCCACCTCTACCCCCCTCCCCGTCTCTCGTGTGTCTCTCCCTCTCCTCCATCTCTCTCTCCGTTTCTCTGTCTCCCCCCATACCTATCTCCCTCACCTCTCTCTCCCTCTGTTTCTCTACCCCCCCACTCCCACTTGCTCTGTTTCTCTCCCCTTCACCTCTCTCTCTCTGGCTCTCTCCCCCCTCACCTCTCTCTCTGTTTCCCTCTTTCTCCCTTTCCCCACCTCTCTCCTATGGGACGGAATCAGAGGAGAGGACAGGAGGCCGGAAGGAAGCCAGCGTTTAGATTTTAGTTTCTCTTCTTGCCCTCACCCCTTTCCCTCCCTCCTCTGGGAGACAGGGGCCCCTGTGCCTGCGCCTGTGTGTGTGCGTGCGCGTCTGTCGGGTGTGTGTGGTGTGTGCTTGCATGTGTGTGTGCATTGTGTGTGGTGTGTATGTGCCTGTGTGTGGTGTATTTTGTGTCTGTGTTTTGTGTGTGTGGTGTGTGTGTCTGTGTGTGGTATGTGATGTGTGCGTGTGTGGTGCTTATGTGGTGTGTTCATGTGTGTGCGTGGTGTGTTTTGTATGTGTGGTGTGTTTTGTATGTGTGGTGTGCTTTTGTGTGTGTGGTGTGTGCATGTGTGTGGTGTGTGTATGTTTTGGGTGGTGTGTGTGGTGTGTGCATGTGTGGTGTGTGTGTGCGTACTCGTATTGTGTGTACCTGTGTGTGCATACCTGTGTTGTGTGTGTGAGTACCTGTGTGTGCGTGTACCTGTGTGGTGTGTGGTGTGTGTTTTTTGTGTGTGGTGTGTGTTTTGCATGTGTGGTGTGTGTGGTCTGTATGGTGTGTGTTTTGTGTGTG
>NW_016863501.1:0-1397 GCF_001698545.2 Rhinopithecus bieti | reverse complement strand
TATTAATTATCTCTACCCCTTTTCTTGTATTTTTTTTTTTTTTTGCATGAACGTGTAACTTGTAATTCTGGTTATCAACGTTCTCGTGTTTCTTTTGTTTGCTGACCTTGGTAGTTTCTGAGAATTTCTGGAGGGAGTAATAGCACCAGCAACAGTACATGTGAGAATCTTAAGTTACTTCAGGAAGGAACTTTGAAGGGCATATTTTACCTTTCACCAGGTTATTGGGGTCTCTAGTTTGGTGTTCCGTAGTCCATGGTTCACATGGTGTTTTATTTTGTTTTGTTTTTTTGTCTGTCGCCCTGGCTGGAGTGCAGTGGCACGATCTCGGCTCACTGCAACGTCCACCTCCCGGGTTCAAGGGATTCTCCTGCTTCAGCCTCCCGAGTAGCTGGGACTACACGCGCGTGCCATCACGCCCGGCTAATTTTTTGTATTTTCAGTAGAGACGGGGTTTCACCGTGTTAGCCAGGATGGCCTCGATCTCCTGACCTCGTGATCCGCCCGTCTCGGCCTCCCAGTTCTCATGTTTTATCTATGGAATGCTCAAGTAGGATTTATTTTAGATCTTTTTTCTTGCAGAGTCTTGTTTTTAATGTCTTAAGATATGAGATTTCTTTGCTATCTTCTCAGATTTTTCTTTGACATGGTGGTAATATAATGCAGCTTATGGTTTTGAAATGGATGTTTGTCGTGAATTTGCCAATCGTCCAGTTCTTGATTAGTTGGTCACACAACAAGCGTCTTTTAGCTTATTTTTATTTAATAAGATCAATTTCTAACGTTTTAGTTTCAGAATTTTAGTATTAAAGCCAATCTTTGTTTAAAACAGATTTAAGAATTCGTTATTTGAAATATCTAGCAGTGTGTGTTAATGGGTCAGTGTTTTGTAAGTCTTTTGGGCAATGAAGGTGAGGGGCTCTTATCCTGAGATTGAGTTAGTTGGTTTTACTCTGAAAGAACGTTATTACTTTTATGGTAGCCTACATTATGTTTCCCCTCTTGTAGGTATGTTTTCTGAGTCTTGAATCGTTTTCTCTTTTTTCAAAAGGGAAAAAAATGTATTTTAGTTTTCATTTGGTTCTTTTGGAGCTGTATTTTGAAAGCCATCCTATTTATTGCTAAGTTCTTGTATTATTTTAACATAGAGTCTAACGTTAATATTTGGGAAAGAGTTGATGCATTGGACCTCAACCCTGACTGGACATGAGAATCACTGGGCCTGGTTAAAAAACAAGAACAACAATAAAAAAAACTGATCCCTGGGTTTCACCCCCAGAGACTGATTAATTGGTCTGATAATGGGGCCTGGGCAAAGGTATATTTTAAAAGCATTGTGGATGATTCTTACATGCATTTGGGAGTTGAAAACCACTGGGCTACTGTTTTTATCATCT
>NW_016863500.1:0-1403 GCF_001698545.2 Rhinopithecus bieti | reverse complement strand
GCTCCATTTGAAAGCTGGCTTCCACTTTCTTTCCTTGTATCTCTTCCTGTATTTTTAATTAATTATAGAATCACATATATTTGATTTTACAGAAGTAATATAGACAGATTTAATGTACTTTAGTTTTCCCCAGTGGTAATGTCCTGCAAAACTGTAGCACCATATCACAATCAGGATATTGAATTGATGTTAATACTGTGAAGATATAGAACATTTTCATCACCACAAGGAACTCTAATGGCTGCCATTTGTAGCCACATTCACTTTCCTCTCACACTCCCAACTCTACTCTCACCATTCCTAATACCTGACAACTATGAATCTGTTTTCCATTCCTATAATTTTGTCATTTCAAGATTGTTATATAATTGAAATTATACAGTCTGTCCCTTTGGGAATGGGCTTTCCTTACTCTGCATAATTATCCAAAGATTCTTCCAGGATACTGTGTGTATTAATAGAGATTTTTTTCTTACTATTTCTGAGTACTATTCCATGTATGGGTGTACTAGTTCATTTAGTCAGTCACTCCTTGGAGATCATTCCAATTATTTGTGGATGTTTTATATATGTAAAACTGTCCCTATTTGCTGTATATATCTGTGCATATATATATATATATATGCACAGATATCATAGATATATATGTACACACAGATATATATGTGTATACATATCACAGATATCAAGATATATATCTTATATATAACACATATATAAATATCACATACTTATGTGATATATGTATCACATATATATATCTGTGACACAGATATATATATAAATATCTGTGTATTTATATATATACATAAAATGTACATACATAAATGTATAAAAGTATATATATATATATCTCACATGTGATATATATATCACAGTTTCTTTATCCACTCATTCATTGATGGGCATTTGGGTTGGTTCCACAATTTTGCAATTGTGAATTGTGCTTCTAAAACATGCAAGTGCAAGTACCTTTTCAAATAATGACCTCTTTTACTCTGGGTAGATACCCAGTAGTGGGATTGCTGGATCAAACTGTAGCTCTACTTTCGTTTCTTTGAAAATCTCTATATTGTTTTCCATAGTGGCTGTACTAGTTTACATTCCCACCAGCAGTGTAGAATCTTGTATCTGGAAATTTGATGAATTATTTTATCAGTTCTAGGAGGCTTATGGAGGAGTCTAGGGTTTTCAAGTAAACGACCATATCATCAGCAAATAGGGACAGTTTTACTTCTTCTTTAGTAATCCCTGATCACCACATCCAAGGCAACATCTACTGTTTTGATTTTTTTATTATGTCCACTCTTGCAGGAGTAAGGCAGTATCACATTGTGGTTTTGACTTGCATCTCCCTGATCATTAGTGATGTTGAGCATTTTTTCATGTGTTTGTTGGTTGGC
>NW_016863499.1:0-631 GCF_001698545.2 Rhinopithecus bieti | reverse complement strand
GACAAACCGAATCCAGCAGCACCACAAAAAGCTTATCTACCATGATCAAGTTGGCTTCATCTCTGGGATTCAAGGCTGGTTCAGCATAAGCAAATCAATAAACGTAATCCATCACATAACCAGAGCCAATGACAAAAACCACATGATTATCTCAATAGATGCAGAAAAGGCCTTTGATAAAATTCAACAGCCCTTCATGCTAAAAACACTCAATAAACTAGATATTGATGGAACGTATCTCAAAATGATAAGAACTATTTATGACAAACCCACAGCCAATGTCACACTGAATGGGCAAAAACTGGAAGCATTTCCTTTGAAAACTGGCACAAGACAAGGATGCCCTCTCTCTCCACTCCTATTCAACATAGTTTTGGAGGTTCTGGCCAGGGCAATCAGGCAAGAGAAAGAAATAAAGGGTATACAAATAGTAAGAAAGCAAGTCAAATTGTTGCAGATGACATGATTGTATATTTAGAAAACCCCATCATCTCAGTCCGAACTCTCCTTAAGCTGATAAGCAACTTCAGCAAATTCTCAAGTTACGAAACAGTGTGCAAAAATCACAAGCATTCCTATAAACCAATAGTAGATAGCCAGATCATGAGTGAACTCCCATTCACAATTGCTA
>NW_016863498.1:0-643 GCF_001698545.2 Rhinopithecus bieti | reverse complement strand
TTGAATTTCCCCATTGTAATCTGAATCAATAACTCCTGTATGTATTTGTATGCTTTTTAAACTTACACTAGAACTTCCTAAAAGTAATCTTATTGTCCCTGCTGGCAAGGGTCCACAGACTCCTGTTGGGACGTTTTTTGGGGGTTCCCCGGGCAGAAGGCTCACAGCTTTCGTGCAGCATAAATCTACTGCAGCACTACCACCTGTGGCGGGGGACAAACATTGTACAAGGGTGAGGGAATGGCCTCAGCTGGAAATGCCCCGGTTTAGAATGGGGCCCAGGACAGGTCCCTCATGGCGTTTCCCAAAATTGGGTTCGCATCTTTATCAAACTTAGAGTGACACTGACTAGCCCAGTGTTTCCTTTTTTACATTTTGGACATATTTCAGGCTCAACAGTTTTCTTTTTTCCCCTATCTGGCAGCCTGACTCGCTGATCTTTTCTACATTCTTTTCAGTATGACCATGCTTCCCACAGTTAAAACAAGCTCCAGGAAATGGAGTATTTCCTTTATCCACTCCCAGTCCTGCCATTGCCTGTGCCAACAAAGTAGCTTTATGCAGATTACCTCCGATACCGTCGCAGACCTTAATATAATCAACTAAATGTGCTTTCCCTCTGATAGGTCACAGAGCAGCCTGG
>NW_016863497.1:0-1404 GCF_001698545.2 Rhinopithecus bieti | reverse complement strand
CATTCTGAGAATCTTCTTTGTGATGTGTGAATTCATCTCACCGAGTTACAGCATTCTTTTCATGGAGAAGTTTGGTAGCACTCTTTGTGGGGAATCTGAGAGGGGATATTTTGGATCATATTGAAGCCAAGGGTGTCAAAGGAAATATCACCAGTAAATACTAGAAAGCTTTATGTGATACTTTTTGTGATGTGTGAATTCATCTAACAGAGTTACACGATTCCTTCCTTGGAGCTGTTTGGTAACAATGTTCTCCTGGAATCTGCAATAGGATATTTGGGAACGTATTGAAGCCTATGGTGACAAAAGAAATATCCTCAGATTAAAGCCAAAAAGAAAATTTCTGAGAGTGTTCTTTTTGATGTGTGAATTCATCTCACAACGTGACACCTTTCTTTTCATTAGCAAGCTTGCTATCACTTTTTTCGTTTAATCTGCAAAGGGTTATTCCAGAGCGCATTGAGAAATATGGTGAAAAAGGAAATATCATCAGATGAAGTTATCTGAGAAACATCTTTGTGATATGTGAATTCAATTCTCTGAATTACACCGTTCTTTTAATGGACCAATTTCATAGTACTGTTTTCGGTGAATCTGAGAAGGTATTATTTGGGCCACATTGAAGCCTATGGTGACAATGGAAATATCCTCAGACAGAAACCAAAAAGAAGCTTTCCAAGAAACTGCTTTGTAATGTGTGAATTCAACTCACAGATTTACACCTTTCTTTCCATGGAACAGTTTGCTAACACTATTTTCCTGGAATCTGCAAAGGGATATTCCCGAGCGCCTTGAGGCAAATGGTGAAAAAGGAAATATCCTCACACAAAAGCTAGAAAGATGCTTTCTGAGAAACTGCTTTTTGATTTGTGAATTCATCTCACAGAGTTACATGATACTCTGTTTGGAGTATCATGGAGCAGTTTGGTAGCACTCTTTTTGGGGAATCTGAGAAGGGATATTTTGGATTGAATTGAAGCCTATGGTGACAAAGGAAATATCCTCAGATAGAATCTAGAAAGAAGATTTCTGAGAAATTACTTTTGATGTATGAATTCATCTCAGAAAATGACACTGGTATTTTTATTGAGAGGTTTGATAACACTTTTTTCGTTGAATCTACAATGAGATATTCCAGAGTGAATTGAGGAACATGGTGAAAAGGGAAATATCCTCAGATGAAAACTAGAAGTAAGCTTTCTGAGAAACAGCTTTGTGATGTGTGAATTCATTTCACAGACTTACACTGTTCTTTGCATTGAGCAGTTTGCTTACACTGTTTTCTTGGAATCTGCATTCTGATATTTCGGAGCTCATTGAAGCTTATGGAGACAAAAGAAATATCCTCAGATAAAAATAGAAAGAAGCTTTTGAGAGACTGCTTTCTGATGTGTGAATTCTTCT
>NW_016863496.1:0-1786 GCF_001698545.2 Rhinopithecus bieti | reverse complement strand
CTTGAGACAGAGTCTCACTCTGTTGCCCAGGTGGAGTGCAGACCTTGGCTCACTGCAACCTCTGCCCTCGGGGTTCAAGTGATTCTCCTGCCTCAGCCTCCCTGGTAGCTGGGATTACAGGCATGCACCACCACGCCTGACGAATTTTTGTATTTTTAGTAGAGATGGGGTTTCACCATCTTAGCTGGGCTGGTCTTGAACTCCTGACCTCGTGATTCCCCAACTTGGCCTCCCAAAGTGCTGGGATTACAGGTGTGAGCCACAGCACCCGGTCAGCAAGTTATGTTTTCAAAGTCGTTAGCATGTCATTTTCACCAGTACTGTATTTCTAATTTCTACCTTAATTGTATTTATGTCTCCTTAATAGTCATAACATTTTTTTTGTGGCTTCTACTTATCTCAATAAATCTTGCCATTTGCCTGTATTGTTGGTTTTTTGAAATATTCAACAATTTGAGTTTTATATTCTCTGTTTCTATTTTATTTTGCATTATGTAAATGTATGCTATTATTTTATGTCTTCTACTTTTGGGGCTTTTGTTTATTCCTTCAAAATGAATACATATAAAATTACTGGCCTATTTTTCTTCCAATATAAATATGAAACACTATAGAGTTTGCTGAAAGCACCATGGGAAGTATTGGTATTTAGTATTTTCATATATTTCATGTCTAATTATTTTTAAAATTTCCATTATGATTCACTGTTTAACTCCTAAGATATTTAGAATTTTTTATTTTCAAAATTGTTGATATGTTTTTGTTATTGTACAACTCATTGTATTTTCATTAGATACTAGGCTCAACATGATGCTTTGCTTACCTTTAAAATTTATTGATCTTCTTTATAGCCTAGGCCATAATTAATATTTTGTTTACTATTTAGTTTTAAAACTGCATGCTTTCTAATTATTGAATGCAGAAATCTATATATGGCCCAGAAGTCAAATAATAAATGAATAGCATTTATTATTCAGATTTCCTTTACCTTTGCTGATTTTTAACATGTGGTGACACTTAATATTCAAGATAGATATATAGCTATTATCATTAGGGGATTTTCCATTCCTTCTTTCAGTTCTTTCACTGTGTGATCAAATATTTTGATGACATACTATTTTTTGCATGCATATTTAAAATTGCTATTTTTCTTTTGGTCAATTGTATTTGTTAACGTTACACAATGACCCTTTCTATCCCTATCCTTGTGAACTAAACACTATTTCATCTCCTGTTAACTCGGTTACACCAGCTTTCTTTTGGCTGCTTTTTGCTTCATATGTCTTTTTTCATGCTTTTACTTTCAACTGCCATGTGTTCTTATGTTTAATATATGTTTCTTGCAAATAACATTAATCCCAATTCTGGGATTTATTTTATTGCTTCAATGTCACGACTTCAAATCACTCAGTCAAAATCCTTTCTTCAATTTCCTTCATGTTGATAGTTGATAGACTTTTATTTTAATGTAATTACAGCTACTCTCTCTCATTTCTCTCTCACTCACTCTCTCTCTGTCTCTCTCTCTCTCTCATACACACACACACACACATTTCATTTCACCACAACAAACTTTATCATGGTAATTTATTACCTTTTCTACTCCATGCTCTAAGCAACTTCTGGAATACATATTCTCTTATTCAAGCACTTCATTTATAACTGTTTTGACTGTAAATATCTGTGGAACAAAACTTCTAGGGTATGTATGCCCAAGAATAGTTTCATCTTGCCGGGTTCTTTCTTTTTTTTTTTTTTTTGAATGACAGATTAGATAAATCTCACA
>NW_016863495.1:0-1175 GCF_001698545.2 Rhinopithecus bieti | reverse complement strand
AAAACATAAACATAAAACACAATATATAAAAAAAAGAAATCAATAAAATTGAGGATTTCCAGGAAAAAAAATGGAAGATAGAAGGCAGGACTAATTTGCAGATTCCACTTGGATGGACAGAGCAGCATGTGGAGACCCACATCGTGAAATTTTGCTCCCTAAATTATTGCAGGAACATACCAGCAAAGCCTGGAGAATCCAAAGACGCTTTCAAGAAAGTGGGTTGCCCCCGCATGCTCTGTGGGACAGCCGAGCAACTGTGAGTTGGCTTGCTTTCTCAGCTGGCAGGCTTGTAGCCTGCAGCAAGTTCTCAGACCTTCTCAATGGCTGCCAGACAATAAACTTGGTGTTGTTGCAGGAGCATCATGGAAGTGAGATCAGCCTGTCAGACCGTGAGCTGCATGGAAGCTGGGTGAAGCCTGTGGCTGCCAACTTTCCTGCACATCCCTGGTGAC
Source organism: Rhinopithecus bieti (assembly GCF_001698545.2). NCBI lineage: Eukaryota > Metazoa > Chordata > Mammalia > Primates > Cercopithecidae > Rhinopithecus > Rhinopithecus bieti. Next base: position 720 of record NW_016863495.1, on the reverse strand, counting down.
ATGTGTGATGCAGCAGAGGCAGCTAAAATGCCCCAGGGGATATAATGGCATTGGCTTGAGAACCACAACTCCATCCCTCAGAGCAGCCGCAGAAAGCCCGCCCAAGGAGAGTCTGAGCTTGGACCACCTAAACCTGGACTCACCTTATGGTATTTCTCTACAAGCCTTAGTAGCTGAAGACAAAGGATTTAATTTTTTGGGAGCTCTATGGCCCCGGCCACTGTCTGATCCCATAGTACCACAGCTGATCCACTCTTGAAAGTGCCGCCTCCTGGTTGAAGGCCAACTGACACCAAACCAGCACACTTAACAAAAATGCAACTAAGGACCCTCACAGAGTTTACTTCACTCCCCTTCTACCTCCACCAGAGCATGTACTGGTATCCGTGGCTTAGAGACCTGAAGACAGATCGCATCACAAAACTCTTTGAAGGCGCCCACCAGTACTAGCCCAGAATCTGGTAGTTCTGCTGGGTGGCTAGATGCAGAAAAGAAATAACAATCACTGTAGTTCGGCTTTTAGGAAACCCCATCTGTAGGGAAAAGGGGAGAGCACAACATCAAGGGAGCACCCCATGGGAAAAAAGAATCTGAACAGCAGCCTTTGAGTCCCAGGTGGTCCCTCTGACATAGTCTATCCCAATGAGAAAAAATAAAATAAAATAAAAATTTCTGGCAATAAGACAAAACAAGATTCTTTAACAACCCCAGAAGATTACA
>NW_016863494.1:0-1173 GCF_001698545.2 Rhinopithecus bieti | reverse complement strand
TAAATTATGCTGCTATAAAGACACATGCACACATATGTTTATTGTGGACAATAGCAAAGACTTGGAACCAACCCAAATGTCCATCAATGATAGACTGGATTAAGAAAATGTGGCACATATGCACCATGGAATACTATGTAGCCATAAAAAAGGATGAGTTCGTGTCCTTTGTAGGGACATAGATGAAGTTGGAAACCATCATTCTCAGCAAACTATTGCAGGGACAAAAAACCAAACATCGAATGATGTTTGAGAACACTTGGACACAGGAAGGGGAACATCACACACTGGGGCCTGTTGTGGAGTCGGGGGAGGGGGGAGGGATAGCATTAGGAGAAATACCTAATGTAAATGACGAGTTAATGGGTGCAGCACACCAACATGGCACATGTATACATATGTAACAAACCTGCATGTTGTGTACATGTACCCTAGAACTTAAAGTATAATTTAAAAAAAAAAGAAAAGAAAAGTTAAGACACACACACACACAAAAGAACTACCTGAGACTAGGTAATTTATAAAGAAAAGAGTTTTAATAGACTCACAGTTCCACAGGCTGTACAGGAGGCATGGTTGGGGAGGCCTCAGGAAGCTTATAATGATGGCAGAAGGGTAGAGGATAAACCAGCATGTCTTCACATGGTGGCAGGAGAGAGAGAGCAAAGGGAGAAGTGCTGCACACTTTTAAACAACCAGATTTCATGGGAACTTACTCATGATCACGAGAACGGCAGTGGGAAATTTGCCTCATGATCCAATCACCTCCCACCAGGTTACTCCCCCAACACTGAGGATTACAGTTCAACATGAGATTTGGCTGGGGACACAGAGCCAAACCCTATTAGCTGGAAAAAAATAATAATAATACTTATTCTGGATGGCTAGTACCATCATGGCCAAGGGGAGATTAGATAATGAGAAACTCTATGATAAGATCTTCCAAAAGAATAGTAAATTATACTAGCAGCACATAAACCACTTCCCATTGAATTAAAATGCCATCCTTGCCTTTTCTAAGTTCCACATATAATTGGATTCATTTCAGAACACTAATTTTCTTGCAATATTGGTCATTGCAAGGAAAATTTGTGTGTTTTGCTTTGTAAGATTTATGTGTTTTGCTTTGCAAGCCCAGCACTAGGTTTTGGGAAATGCCTGTATTGTGAAAGG
>NW_016863493.1:0-738 GCF_001698545.2 Rhinopithecus bieti | reverse complement strand
TAAAAAAAAGACACAGAGGGGGAAAGTATGTATTTCAGATTGTCTCATTTTTTGATCCAAATGTTTTAAATTTTATAAGACACAAGTGATGGATACAGTGGCTCGTACCTGTAATCCCAGCTACTTAGGTTGCTGAAGCAAAAAAGATCTCTTGAGCCCGGGAATTCCAGACAAGACTGGATGACAAAGCAAGACCCAGACTCTGTAAAATTTTTTTAAAATTAGTTGGTTGTGATGGTTTACACCTGTAGTCCCAGCTACTCAGGAAGCTGAGGCAGGAGGATCACTCGAGCCCAGGAGTTCAAGGCTGCAGTAAGCCATGATCATACCACTGCACTCCAACTCCAGTCTTGGTGACAGAGTGAGATCCCATCTCTTAAACAAACAAAACAAAACAAAACAAAACAAAACAAAACAAAACAAAACAAAACAAAACGGTCAGACACAATGGCTCACGTCTGTAATCTCAGCAATTTGGGAGGCCGAGGCTGGCTGATCACTTGAGCCTAGGAGTTTGAGGCCAGCCTGGGCAACAGGGTGAAACCCCATATTTACTAAAAATACAAAAAGTTAGCTGGGCATGGTGGTGCACACCTGCAGTCCCAGCTACTGGAGTACGGAGGCTGAGATGGTAGAATCACCTGAGCTCGAGAGGTCGAGGCTGCTGTGAGCTGAGATCACACCACTGCATTGCAACCTGGGCAACAGAGTGAGACTCCATCTCAAAAAAAACAAAAC
>NW_016863492.1:0-801 GCF_001698545.2 Rhinopithecus bieti | reverse complement strand
CGCTGCTATCATTCCTTCTGAAACTATTCCAAACAATAGAAAAGAGGGACTCCTCCCTAACTAATTTTATGAGGCCAGCAACCTCCTGATACCAAAATCTGGCAGAGACACAACAGAAGTAGAAAATTTCAGGCCAATATTCCTGATGAACATGAATGCAAAAATCCTTAATAAAATACTGGCAAACTGAATCCAGCAGCACATTAAAAAGCTCATCCACCACGATCAAGTTGACTTCATCCCTGGGATCCAAGGCTGTTCAACATATGCAAATCAATAAACACAATCCATCACATAAACTGAACCAATGACAAAAACCACATGATTATCTCAATAGTTGCAGAAAAGTCCTTCGGTAACATTCAACACCCCTTCATGCTAAAAACTCTCAATAAACTAGGTATTGATGGAATGTATCTCCAAATAATAAGAGCTATTTATGACAATCCCACAGCCAATATCATACTGAATGTGCAAAAACTGGAAGCATTTCCTTTGAAAACTGGCACAAGACAAGGATGCCCTCTCTCACCACTCCTATTCGACATAGTATTGGATGTTCTGGTCAGAGCAATCAGGGAAGATAAAGAAATAAAGGTATTCAAAGAGAAAGAGAGGAAGTCAAATTGTCTCTGTTTGCAGATGACATGATTGTATATTTAGAAAACCCCATTGTCTCAGTCAAAATCTCCTTAAGCTGATAAGCAACTTCAACAAAGTCTCAGGATGTAAAATCAATTGCAAAAACTACAAGCATTCCTATACACCAATAATAGACAAACAGAGAGACAAATCATGAGA
>NW_016863491.1:0-454 GCF_001698545.2 Rhinopithecus bieti | reverse complement strand
TAGAGGTAAAATGCCATTTCACATCACATCACATCACATCACATCACATCACATCACATCACATCACATCACATCACATCACATCAAGGGTACATAGCACCCATGTGACGTAAGACCACTGCTGATGTTGACCTGGAAGATGTTGACCTGGATGAAGTAGTGTTCATCAGTTTTGTCCACTGCACAGTTGCTTTTTCCCCTTCCCAAGCTGTATGCTTTGAAACGAAGCTGTTGTGCACAGACCACACTTAAAAACTGGGGAGTTAGGCTGGGCACTGTGGCTCATGTCTGTAATCCCAACATTTTGCAAGGCCAAGGCGGGTGGATCATGAGGTCAGGAGATCGAGACCATCCTGGCCAAAGTGGTGAAACCCCGTCTCTACTAAAAATACAAAAATTTGCCGGGCATGGTGGCGGGCGCCTATAGTCCCAGGTACTCAGGAGGCTGAGGCAG
>NW_016863490.1:0-645 GCF_001698545.2 Rhinopithecus bieti | reverse complement strand
CGCCACCAGGCAGCATACAGGTAACAAGCCTGGAAGGTCCCCAACAGCCTCGCTGGACATGCTGAAGAGGCTCTGAGGCTCCTCGTTCAGTGGCACAAATTCCAGGACCCAGTGAGGGAAAGGGGAACACACCAGGCCAAGGAGTATGGCTAAATCCGTTTATTCCAAAATAAAAAGCAAAATAAACAGGAGTCGCATCACCAGAGAGCCACGACCCCATCCCCGCCTCCTTCTTCTGTCCTATGCTAGCAATAAATAAGTTTCCTAGCCACAAATAATTATTAGAACCTCCTCCCCATGTGCCAGCTCCAACTACCGCTAGATACGATACAGAGGCGGCCCTACCCTCTGGAATATACAAAACGCTACACAGACACAATACCCTGGGGAAGAAGGGCCACCCCAGCAGCCCTTGTCCTCCCTGGTCCACAGTTAGCCCCACTGTCCTGCCTCAGCTGCCTCTGTGAATAAGAAGATGGGAGCCCCCCTGAGGGAAGAGTTGCTATGGTGAGAGAAAGGAGGCTGTCAGGCCTCCTCCAGACAAACCAACTCCAGCAGCCTCTGGCTCTTAAATAACAATCATCAGCATCCAGAAATGTAAGGACTCAGCCCTGGTCAAGGTGGCAAAGGGTCTGTTTGTCTTTA
>NW_016863489.1:0-291 GCF_001698545.2 Rhinopithecus bieti | reverse complement strand
AAGAAGAAGAGGAAGAAGATTCAAAAAATATCTCTGGACCAGAAATGCAATATAGGTGGCAAATTAAAGTCATTTTCCCCTGCCAGAATGTGTTATTGACATAGACACAGGTGGCTGCTGGCAGAACCGCACATTTGCTTCCTGACCTGTACGGTGAAGTTACTATAATGGGAAAAGTCAAATGGAAGCCGTTTGAGCTGCCTCTACCTGGAAATACAGTAGATCAAAAACAATATCACAGCCCCGGAGAGACTTCAGTGATTATTAGCACAGTTAAGGACTTGAAAGACA
>NW_016863488.1:0-1157 GCF_001698545.2 Rhinopithecus bieti | reverse complement strand
CCCTCTTTGACTGTAATTTTCCACTACCTACCCAAATCCTATAAAACGGCCCCACCCCTATCTTTCCTTCCCTGACTCTCTTTTCGGACTTAACCTGCCTGCACCCAGGTGATTAAAAAGCTTTATTGCTCACACAAAGCTTTTTGGTGATCTCTTCACAAGGACACACATGAAAGTGGGGTTTCACCATATTGGCCAGGCTGGTCTCGAACTCCTGACCTCAAGAGATTCACCTACCTTGGCCTCCCAAAGTGCTGGGATTACAGGAGTGAGTCACCACGCCCAGCTGTTCTATTCTGTTTCATTCCATTTTTTTCATTGAAAAAAAGTCACAACCCACTAAATTGATTTCATAAATCAATAATGGGTCAAGCCCAGCAGATTGAAAAATATGAGACTATAGGCATTTGAATTGTTAATCCAAGCTGATCTGCACTCTCCACATACAATACAAACTGCAGTGGACCCTGGTGCCAATGAAGTATGCGATGCTAAGGGGGAGACATAGCTGGCTGTCCTCCCACATCCATTCTCCCCTCCTTCCTATGTGGTGGCTCAACTAGAGTTTCCCAGCTTCGTTTGTGGCGAGATGGGACCACGTGACTAAGTTTCACCAATAAAATGTAAGTGGAAATGACTGTGTGACTCAGCACTACTTGGTTAAAAAAAAAAAAAAAAATCCCTTGCTCTGGACTTCATTCCCTTTCCCCTTCCTGTCCAGAACCTAGTATGACAACAACCTGACTTTGACCATGCAGAGGAGGAGAATGGCCTAAAGCAGAAGCCAAAAAATCACTGTATGTGAAGCAAATACGGGCTAGGCGCAGTGGCTCATGCCTGTAATCCCAGCACTTTGGGAGGCAGAGGCGAGTGGATCACCTGAGATCAGGAGTACAAAATCAGCCTGGCCAACACGGTGAAACCCCATCTCTACTAAAAATACAAAAATTAGCCAGGCATGGTGTTGCATGCCTATAATCCCAGCTACTCGGGAGGCTGAGGCAGGAGGATCACTTGAACCTGGCAGGCAGATGTTGCAGTGCAGTGAGACAAGATCATGCCATTGCACTCCAGCCTGGGTGACAGAGCGAGACCCTGTCTCAAGAAAAAAAACAGAAAGGAAGGAAGGAAGGAAGGAAGGAAGGAAGGAAGGAAGG
>NW_016863487.1:0-1631 GCF_001698545.2 Rhinopithecus bieti | reverse complement strand
TTTTTTTTTGAGATGGAGTTTCGCTCTTGTTGCCCAGGCTGAAGGGAAATGCATGATTTCAGCTCCCCACAACCTCTGCCTCTCCGGTTCAAGCGATTCTCCTGCCTCAGCCTCCTGAGTAGCTGGGATTACAGACACATGCCACCACGCCCAGCTAATTTTCTATTTTTATTAAAGACGGGGTTTCTCCATGCTGGTCAGGTTAGTCTCGAACTCCTGACCTCATGATCCATCCGTCTCGGCCTCCCAAAGTGCTGGGATTACAGGCGTGAGCCACCGCACTGCCCCAAGACTCTACCTCTTAAAAGAAAAAGAAAGGAAAGAGCATGTTCAGTGTTGTATTTTTTCCTGCTGATGGACTGGTCAAATCATAGATGTATATATTCTTCCTTCAAAGAGGTAAGGCTTAATTCCACTCCCTACAAATACCTTTGTTTCTCTTTATTTTGAGATGGGGTCTAGCTGTGTTGCCCAGGCTCGTCTCAAACTCCTCAGCTCAAGGATCCTTCTTGAGGATCCTGAAGTGCTGCGATTATAGACGTGAGTCAGTGTGCCCGGCCCTACAACCACCTTGATAGTGAACTGGATTTAGTAACTTGATTCCAAAGAGTAGAACAGGGAAAGTGAAAAAGAATACAGTGGCTCACACCTGTAATCCCAGCACTTTGGGAGGCTGAGGTGGGTGGATCACTTGAAGTCAGGAGTTCAAGACCAGCCTGGCCAACATGGTGAAACCCCGTCTCCACTAAAAATACAAAAATTAGGCTGGACGCGGTGGCTCACCTATAATCCCAGCACTTTGGGAGGCCCAGGCAGGCAGATCACCTAAGGTCAGAAGTTCAAGACCAGCCTGGCGAATATGGCGAAACCCCATCTGTACTAAAAAATGCAAAAGTTAGCCAGGCGTGGTGGTGCACACCTGTAATGCCAGCTACTACAGAGGCTGAGATGGGAGAATGGCTTGAACCCAGGTGGCAGGGGTTGCAGTGAGCCGAGATCACGCCACTGCTCTCCAGCCTGGGCAACAGAGTGAGACCCTCGTCTCTAAATAAATAAATAAATAAATATCATCAAGTAGCAAAGATGGCATGTTTTGAGGTGACACATCCTGAACTTCCTCATTCCCTGGCTGAATTGGTGGTGGACAGAAATTCAGGGTAGAAGTTCTGAAGTAGATATCCATAGAAGGGGTAGAAAAAGACAGATGAGAACAAATAGAAAGGAATAAATGTAAGCACACTATGCCAAATCTTGTCGAATCAGTATCTTTGTCCCGAGAATAGGTTAGCTTGGTTACACACTTGTGTCTTATTTTATTTTATTTATTTTTTTGAGACAGAGTTTTGCTGTTCTTGCCCAGGCTGGAGTGCAATGGTGCAACTGTGGCCTCGGCTCACCACAACCTCCACCTCCAGAGTTCAAGCAATTCTCTTGCCTCAGCCTCCTGAGTAGCTGGGATTACAGGCATGCGCCACCACGCCCGGCTAATTTTGTATTTTTAGTAGAGACGGGGTTTCACCATGTTGGCCAGGCTGGTCTCGAACTCCTGAGCTCAGGTGATGCACCCACTTCGGCCTCCCAAAGTGCTGGTATTACAGGTGTGAGCCACTGTGCCCGGCCTGTATGCTGGT
>NW_016863486.1:0-1404 GCF_001698545.2 Rhinopithecus bieti | reverse complement strand
TAATAAATATATATGTAATAAATATATATATATTTGTATGTTTGTTTTGAGATGGAGTTTCACTCTTGTCATCCAGGCTGGAGTGCAGTGGTGCAATCTTGGCTCACTGCAACCTCCGCCTCCTGGGTTCAAGCAATTCTCCTGCCTTAGCCTCCCGAGCAGCTGGGATTACAGGTGCGTGCCATCACGCCCGGCTAATTTTGTATTTTTAACAGAGATGGGGTTTCATCATGTTGGTCAGGCTGGTCTTGAACTTCTGACCTCAAGTGATTTACCCGCCTCGGCCTCCCAAAGTGCTGGGATTACAGACGTGAGCCACCGCACCCAGCGCACAGACTACATTTTAGAAAAGGCCCTTAACCCTCCAGCTCCTCATGGTGACCAGACTAGAATCAGAGAGGATTACCAAACAGAGGTTCATTCTGATGCCTCGTCTGGTGGACAGAGAAAATGATTTCTCATTGGCATCACTGCTTTTCCTAAAAAACAAACTGAACTTCAGATTATTCTTTTTGTTTTCTGAATCGGCGAGGGTCTAGTGCGGCGAGATATGTTTTGCGACGTCTCTTTGATTTGTGCCTATTTCTCTCCTGAGGTTACGTGTCCACTTTGTCTTTTCTTTTGGTTTGGTGAATCCCCTGTTGGATGCCGGCAGCAGTGTCCCCTACACGGAAGGACTGTGATGAACCCAGAGCCTCGTGCCTTCACCTGTCTACGCCTATCCAGTGCTATTCTCTTTCTCTGGGCACAGCCTCCTAGGCTGCTGCTCCTCCTCCTGTAAAATGGGCACAGTATTATGTGCCTTGTGTTTTATTCGATTCAGCAGCCTTTCTGCAGATTATCTCTGGCCCCTGGGGAAAGGTGTTGGGGTCCCAACACTCCATGACAGGGACTGCAGCTGAGGCCTGGCTGCGGGTCTCCCTACACGCTCCCCAGCGGTGAGCCCAGCAAGACACCCAGCAGATGATCCTGCCTCCCACTCTCCAGCACTCCCCTCTGCTTACTTTGTCTGCAGCGGTGAGGCGGGTCCACGGCTTATCTGCCCTGCGGTCATAGTCCTGAGCGTCAGCCACCTCCACGTAATCACTGAAGCGGATGAGGATCTTCCTTTCCCGAAGCTCTTCCACGGTGGGCCTTTGACTGAGCTGCAGGGAGGGAGAGAGACAGACCCAGTCAGCCAGAAAGGGTTGACCACGGCACTCGGTCCTGTCTGTGAACTTGCAGGTGTGGAAAATAAGGTTCAGTGAGGCAATGGATGCGTTGCATAGTGAGTGAGGGGCAGGGGGGGGGGAGGGCCGGGGTAGGGGGACCCAAGTCTCCTGACTCTTGGGACTGGACCCTTTCTCAGTCCTAAGAGAGAGCTTTGTTATCCCTTACATACCCTCTAGGCCAAGCTCTAACTTT
>NW_016863485.1:0-1626 GCF_001698545.2 Rhinopithecus bieti | reverse complement strand
TAAAATACTGGGGGCTGGTTTCCCCTGATATCTTTGATCTAGTCACTGAATATAATATTCTTGGATACTAAAAAAAAAAATCATTAATGTGTAAAATTTTCTTAAGTAATTTTCTTTCCCTTTTCTTTAAGTTTTCTGTTTTATGACCTCTTGCACATATTCACATTTATTGGTTCATCATTCATTCATCTCTTGTACATATTCATTGGTTCTTTTTTAAATAACAGATTTATTGAGAGAAAATTCATACAAGTTATTTTCTGTCTTACTACTTTCAAGAATCATATTTTGAGAGTCTCATTTTGTTGTGTCTGGGCCTACATCTCTTCAAGTTTATTCTCTTTGGTTCATTAAGCTTTTTAGATGTAGATGAAAGTTTCTTATCAAAATTGAAAAAATTTCAGCTATAGTTTATCAAATATTTTCCTGCCCTTTTTCTCTTTTCAGTAGATTTTAGTAAGCTTCATGGTGTCACACAAGTCACTGAGAGTTTTCATTTCATTGTTGCTTCTTTCTGTTTCTCAGACTGGATAATATTCAATTGATCTCTCTTCTTAATTGAGGATTATTTCTGCTGTTAGTTTAAATCTTCTGTTGAGCCACTATAGTGAATTTTGCATTTCAGTTACTTCATCTTTAAACTTCAAAATTTAAACATTAGACTTTCCCATTTAGTACTTTATACAAAATAATTTCTATCCATTTATTTATATACTTTATTGGTGAAACATTGTTCTTATTACTTCCTTTAATTTTTTAGATATAATATCTTCTGGTTTTTAAACACATCTTTAATAACGGTTTAGGTCTTTGTCTCATAAGTCCAATGTCAGCACATAATTAGGAGTTGTTCCTATTGACTGTTTTTCCTGTGTACAAGCCATACTTTCCAGATTCTTTGTGTATCCTACAGTCTTTTGTTGAAAACTAGACATTTTAAGTATTTGGTTGTTACTAAAGTAATTGCAATTTTTGTCACTACTTTTAATGGCAGAAAACTGCAATCACTTTTCCATCTACTAAAGTAATAAAATGTGGAAACCCCTGGAAGCAACTCTTCCTCACAGTTTGTCATTGCCGGTTTTTGTTGCTGTGGTCATGATGGTGGTTTCTGATTATTTAATGACTTTTCTGGACTCTATAAAATCAATACTTTTTGTTGTGTGCAGCCACTGAAGTCTTTGCTTAATTAGCTTGATATTAATTTAATGATTACACAGAGAGTGTCTTAAATGCTTTAAACCAGCAGGTCAAATAGCAGTTAGTATTTGAGGAAGAATTCTCTGCATGTGTCAGAGCATACTTTCACCATTTCAATGGCATTTTAAAACCTTTAGATAACAAATCTATTGAGATAAAAAGGCTTAAATTCAACCAGTGGTGAAAAGGCCTTCTCAGGTCATTCTTAGGAATTTTTCAGCACGGTACATGTACATGACTTCTAGAGTGTCAGAATATATTAGAGATTTCTGAAGCTCTCTCTTGTCCTCTCATTTCCCAGTTTTCCTTTTTACATTTTCAGGTAAGTCTGTTATGAGCTTCATGTGGAAATGGCACCTTAGGAAGCTACAGTGTTTAATAATTATGCTATTTTTTGTTTTGTCTTTTTTTTTTTTTTTTTTTTTT
>NW_016863484.1:0-325 GCF_001698545.2 Rhinopithecus bieti | reverse complement strand
GATCTGCCCGTCTCAGCCTCCCAAAGTACTGGGATTACAGGCTTGAGCCACCACGCCCGGCCAGGTGTTTAATTTACTTTCTTGTTTTTTTTTTTTTTTTTTTTTTTTTTTTTTGAGACAGATTCTCACTTTGTTGCCTAGGCTGGAGTGCAGTGGCGTGATCTCAGCTCACTGCAACCTCCGCCTCCTGGGTTCAAGCAATTCTCCTGTCTCAGCCTCCCTAGTAGCTAGGACTACAGGTACAGGCCACTATGCCCAGATAATATTTGTATTTTTAGTACAGATGGGGTTTCATCATTTTGGTCAGGTAGTCTTGAACTCCTGA
>NW_016863483.1:0-1629 GCF_001698545.2 Rhinopithecus bieti | reverse complement strand
GCGCCTGGCCAGAAATATACTTTTATTTTTATTTTTATTTTTTGACACTGAGTCTCACTCTATTGCCCAGGCTGGAGTGCAGTGGTGCAATCTCAGCTTGCTGCAACCTCTGCCTCCTGAGTTTAAGCTATTCTTGTGCCTCAGCCACCTGAGGAGCTGGGGTTTCAGGTGCCCCCCCCCCCCCCCTTTTTTTTTTTTTTTTTTTTTTTTTTTGAGACGAAGTCTCGCTCTGTCACCCAGGCTGGAGTGCAGTGGCACGATCTCTGCTCACTGCAAGCTCTGCCTCCCAGGTTCATGCCATTCTCCTGCCTCAGCTTCCCTAGTAACTGGGACTACAGGCGCCTGCCACCATGCCCAGCTAATTTTTTGTAATTTTAGTAGAGACGGGATTTCACCATGTTAGCCAGGATGGTCTCGATCTCCTGACCTCGTGATCTGCCCGCCTCGGCCTCCCAAAGTGCTGGGATTACAGGCGTGAACCACCGCGCCTGGCCTAATTTTTGATTTTTAGGAGAGATGGAGTTTCATCATGTTGGCCAGGCTGGTCTTGAAGTCCTGACCTCAAGAGATAGGCCCACCTCGGACTCCCAACCTGCTGGGATTACAGGCGTGAGCCACCGCGCCTGGCCAGAAATGTACTTTGAAAATGAAGGGTGGCCGGGTGTGGTGGCTCACGCCTGTAACCCCAGCACTTTGGGAGGCTGAGGCGTGAAGATTGTTTGAAACAAGGAGTTCCAGACCAGACTGGGCAACACAGTGAGGCCCGGTTTCTGGGATTTCAGGCATGAGTCACCACATAAGGCCTTCATCTACTTATTACCTCTGTATATTTTCCATGGTTTCCCATCTTTTACCTCTTTCATTACTACTGCATTTGTTTAGATTCTATCATCCTTGAAGGTCCAGCAGCAACAGCAGCCCCACCCATGCGTTGAAGCCTTCTGAGGTCTTTCCTTCTTCTGAGCTTCTAGGGCATCTTTTACTGTCCCTTCTGCCCTCCAATTGTGCCACTTCCAGCCTGGCCAACATGGTGATATGCCATCTCTGCTAAACATACAAATACAGGCACACACCTGTAATCCCAGCTACTGAGAAGGCTGAGGCAGGAGAATTGCTTAAGCTCCGGGAAGCGGAGGCTGTAGTAAGCCTAAATCGTGCCACTGCACTCTAGCTTGGATGACAGAGACTCTGTCTCTAAATAAATAAATAAGCAGGGCGCAGTGGTTCATACCTGTACTCCCAGCACTTTGGGAGACTGAGGTGGGTGGATCAGCTGAGGTCAAGAGTTCAAGACTAGCCCGGCCAACATGGTGAAACCCTGTCTCTACTAAAAATACAAAAATTGGCCAGGTGCAATGGCTCACGCCTGTAATCCCAGCACTTTGGGAGGCTGAGGCGGGCGGATCACGAGGTCAGGAGATCGAGATCATCCTGGCTAACACGGTGAAACCCCGTCTCTACTAAAAATACAAAAAATTAGCCAGGGGTGGTGGTGAGCACCTGTAGTCCCAGCTACTCGGGACTCTGAGGCAGGAGAATGGTGTGAACCCAGGAGGCAGAGCTTGCAGTGAGCTGAGACCGCACTACTGCACTCCAGCCTGGGCAACAAAGCACGACTCCGTCTCAAAA
>NW_016863482.1:0-1053 GCF_001698545.2 Rhinopithecus bieti | reverse complement strand
TTTTGAGACGGAGCCTGGCTCTGTTGCCCAGGCTGGAGTACAGGAGTGTGATCTTGGCTCACTGCAAGCTCTGCCTCCTGGGTTCATGCCATTCTCCTGCCTCAGCTTCCCAAGTAGCTGGGACTACAGGTGCCCACCACTGAGCCCAGCTAATGTTTTGTATTTTTAGTAGAGATGGGGTTTCACCATGTTAGCCAGATGGTCTCGATCTCCTGACCTCGTGATCCGCCCGTCTCGGCCTCCCAAAGTGCTGGGATTACGGGCTTGAGCCACCGCGCCCGGCCGGTTCTTGGTTCTAAGTGGTTTTTGTTTGTTTGTTTTAAGAGATGGGTCCTACTTTATCACCCAGGCTTGAGTGCAGTGGCACAATCATAGCTCGCTGCAGCCTCAAACTCCTGGGCTCAAGTGATCCTCCTGCCTCAGCTTCCCGCGTAGCTGGGACCACACGCACATACCACGATGCCTGGCTCTAAGTGGCTTTAATGGGGTCCTTCTGAGGGATGTTGGAGTGAGGGCCTGGGGGGAGTTCCCCAGGCCTTCTGGGAGGCCTGGGCTCTGGCCTTGACCTCGCCTGCTATCTGGCCCTGCTGTAAACAAAAAAAAAAACATGGAAATGGCAGACCTGACAGAATCTGGGCTGTGGTCAGGATGTGGCTGAAGAAGCCACAAGAAAAACACTCAGTCCCCTTTCAGCCGTCATGCCCAGCAGTTGGGCGCCGATAACGGGGCTGATTTCCTGTAGGAAGGCTGGCTCTCTTGGCCACATGGACAGCAGGTCAGTGCAGCCTTAGTGCTCCCCCAACCCCGGTGTCCAACAACCCCAGCACCTGCCCCATCCCAGGCTTCTTCCAGGGATGTCTCCCAGGACCGTTGGGTTTAGCACATCCCAAATGGAGTCAACTATCTTTCCTCAAAGAAAAATCCCCACTAGGCCAGGCCCGGTGGCTCACGCCTGTAATCCCAGCACTTTGGGAGGCAGAGGCGGGCAGATCACTTGAGCTTAGCAGTTCGAGACTAGCCTGGTTAACATGGCGAAACCCCGTCTCTACTAAA
>NW_016863481.1:0-1156 GCF_001698545.2 Rhinopithecus bieti | reverse complement strand
GAGACAGGATCTCGCTCTTGCCCAGGCTGGAGTGCAGTGGCACAATCGTAGCTCACTGCAACCTCAAACGCCTGGGCTCAAGCAATGCTCCCATCTCAGCCTCTAAAGTAACAGAGACCACAGGCATACACCACCACGTCTGACTAATTTTTAAATTTTTAATACAGACAAGGTCTCACTGTGTTGTCCAGGGTGGTCTTGAACTCCTAGTCTCAAGTGATCCTCCCACCTCAGACAGCCAAAGTGCTAGGATTACAAGTGTGAGCCACCATGCCTGGCCTGGCTTCAGCAGATTTTATCAGGGTTTCCTATCCCCTTCATTTGACTGCTGTTTCATGTGGCAGCGGCTGCCATCAGCAGGCCTGAATATGAAACAACAGCGGATATAATGAGGACACTGTAAAAACAAGAGAGCTACTTCAGTGCCATCAGCTAGGCTTTCTCCTTCTTTTCCTAGCAACATATGAAAGTAAAAAGCCTGGAAGATGCAGAAAAGAATCCCAAAGCCATTGACACGTGGATTGAGAGCATCTCTGAATTACACCATTCTAAGCCCCCTGCGACTGTGCACTATACCAGGTAAGAAATACCACATTCTTTACAACAGTAACACATAGTAACCTTCACCACCTGTGAACTATTGCTCCTGAGAAGAGGCCCAGAGGCTGGGAACATATTTGATCAACCTGAGGTCCTGTTGATCCTGGCAACTACTAGCTGAGATTGTAGACATAAAGATTGTAATTTCTCTAGTATTACTTAGCTAGCTCCTCCAAACCCCAGGCCTGGGTAACTTTGGTATGCCCAGTCTAGGTTCTCCTGAAGGCTTCCTGATGTGCCAGATTGAAGACCTCTCCTTCATCCTAGAATATGCTGATCCAGAGGTTGCTGATGTTATCAGTTCGTGTTTCTTGTTCATATTTACCTTTATACTTTTAGGCCCATGCCCGACATTGACACACTGATGCAGGAATGGTCCCCAGAGTTTGAAGAGCTTTTGGGCAAGGTGAGTGGAAGGTAGCCGGAGGTAAGATAAGAAAATACGGTATTCGCTCTAGGGCCCAGTGTTTTTTCTCTTCCCCCATTATTATTTTTGGCAACCTTTTTTTTTTTTTTTTTTTTGAGACGGAGTCTCGCTCTATCGCCCAGGCCGGAA
>NW_016863480.1:0-1403 GCF_001698545.2 Rhinopithecus bieti | reverse complement strand
ATTAGCTGCATGATCTGAACGAATCCTATCAACATTCAAGTTTTTTAAGTAATCAGAATTACAGTACTGTACCTTATTAATATTCACACCTAAAGAACCAAATATAATCTTTTTATATTGCAGAAGACAAAATTTATTGCAAGATTACAGCTGTTTTCAAATCAAGCATTTCATTTTAATATTTCTAGTTTAAAAAAAAGTCCTTCTTGGCTTTGATGGATTTTCCATTCTGCTTTACTTACCAAACCAGTAATAGATGTTTTGATATTAGAGGCCTCTGATAAGTAATTCAGAACATTTGAAAAATGTTAGTATAATATTATTAATTTATTTTGCTTCCTGTGAAAAAAAAGGGGGTGTAATAATTGTGAGATAGAATCTCTAGGCTACAACTTACAAATGGAGCTTGAGCCATCATCAATTATGCTGCCTGTTTTTATGCTACTACAATTAAGAAATCTTCACTATATCCATGATCAATTTTTATCTTTTGGGGCTTTCTTATGTCATAAAACTATGTTTGAGCACAACTTGAAAGGTTACTATTTGGGGTAAAATAACTTAAAAATATCCAAAGAAAATATTGCAAATAGACTATTTTATATTAATAGCCTCCCTGTTAACAAATGACTCCATTTAAAGATAAATGGAAAACAATACTTAAATATATGCCAGAAACTGTGAAAAGCCTGAAATATTACCCTATTTGCACAGTATATATCAAGTACATTAATGTGCCTCAGAGTAAAGAGCTTTATTATGCTCACAGCCCAATCAACAATCCTTTGAAGTAACATGCCAATGTCTGTCCACCCATACCCAGTAACCCTGCACAACAATATTATTGAAAGCCAAATTGAAAAAATATTCTACAGACATTGTGAGCTCACTCTATAGGCAAGGATTGGGAAAATATTAATTTCTTCCATTTATAAAAGGGAAAGATATTATTTTCTCCCTTTCCTTTCTGAGAGAATTTCTTTGGAAGAAAAATAATGCTCTAACCTAGTTGCCTATCTGGGAATGTAAACTAGACTCTTACAGAGACAAGAGAAAGCTTTTTGGATGGAAACAGTTAGCTTGCTCATTGGGCTACTGATCTAATCTTCATTACATGTGAAAAATAAAATGTTTCTAACGTAAGTGAAAGCAAGTATTCTCTATCTTTATACTGTATACATTTCCGGTACTCAAGAAACTGAAACTTGTATAGAAACACTGAGAAAGCCATGAAAATTTTACTTTTCCACAATATATACACCATAAAACTTTAATTTTACATTATAATAGCAAAAGTCTTCTAAAATCTATAGTAAAACTCAATATTTTGTCAATAAAATTAGATTAATATTCACTTATATATAATGCTATTCTATGAGTGTGCTATAGCATGCCATATAATT
>NW_016863479.1:0-1628 GCF_001698545.2 Rhinopithecus bieti | reverse complement strand
CCGGGAGGTGGAGATTGCAGTGAGCCGAGATCACACCACTGCACTGCCTTCTGGGTGACAAAGCAAGACTCCGGCTCAAAAAAAAAAAAAAAAAAAAAAAAAAAAAAAAAAACTTGCAACATACACTTTTAAACTTTCTCAGCGACTGCTTGAACCCGGGAGGCGGAGGTTGCAGTGAGCTGAGATCACACTGTTGCACTCCAGCCTGGGCAACAGAGAAAGACTCCTTCTCAAAATAAATAAATAAGTAACTTTCTCAGCAGTGGAAGAATTTTGCTCTCAAAGGGAGGTTGAGACTAAAGGTAAACTCTTGTGAATAACATTTTTCCAGCTTGGAGAGAAAACCCAAACATCTGGAAGTGGCTTTAAAATAATAAAACTGGAATTCTTATGTTGCCCTGGTTGACTCTTGAAGAATCTAGACCAGTTTGCAGGTTATAGTACCACCAACAGAGGAAGTGTACCATCTCCATGGCGACTAAAGGGGTCCATATTCCCTGAAAGGGTGGGACACGGCTGTAATTGATAGAGCATGAGCTTCAAAATCAGATTTGGGCTCATATGATGGCTCTGTCATACACCCACTTTGTGACATTGGGGAGGTCAGATAACCTCTCAGAGTTTCTCCCCATCTGTAAAATGAGGCTAAAACTGTCTATCGCACCTCCCAGCTCATCTCCGGGCAAATAGCCCATGGTAAACCACCTTCTGGAGCCCTGCAGGAGCCATACCCTGGCCGGTTAATGCTCACACAGTGACTCCCCTTACCAACTCTGCGGCATTTTCCCTGCTTTGGGAGCATAGGTGTGTCCAGGGCTCAAGTCTGGTCTCCCCAGCCGTGGCTGGACCTTGCCCATTTACTAGGAGCCTGGTAACATGTAGGTGGCTCTAGAAGCAATGAGCAGACTCATGCTATCAACAGCTCCATCTCAGGAAGAGGTCTTTGGCACTCATTTGCTCTTTAACCTCAGTTAAACTACACTGCCCCTCAGGACATGCAAAGTTCAACCAGAATGTGGGGGACGGTGTCAAATTACAAGATGTCCACTCTAAGAAGTCCCTTTCCACATTAAATGCAAGAATTTCAACTCAATGTTTAAATACGCTGTGAATGTAAACATTTATATGTGTGCCATAGTCTCCACCACTCCCTATTGCCTTTCACCCAGCCATTTCACACATTTCCATTTCCTGCCTGGTTCAGCAGGGATTTTCAATGTATGCCCCTGGCTGCTCCACTCTGCCAATTTATGGATGGATGGATAAGGAGCATGACAAAGGCCACGACCAGGAACCAACGCTTATGACATTGTCAGATGCCTCTTCATTCATTCATTCAATGTTCCTCTATTTGGCCGGGCGCAGTGGCTCACCCCTTTAATCCCAGCACTTTGGGAGGCTGAGGTGGGTGGATCACTTGAGGTCAGGAGTTCAAGATCAGCCTGGCCAACATGGCGAAACACCATCTCTACTAAAAATACAAAAAAATTAGCCAGGCGTGGTGGCACACAGTTACTTGGGAGGCAGAGGTATGAGAATCACTTGAACTTGGGAGGCGGAGGTTGCAGTGAGCAGAGATCTTGCCACTGCACTCCTGCCTGGGTGCAGAGCCACACTTTGTCTCAAAA
>NW_016863478.1:0-339 GCF_001698545.2 Rhinopithecus bieti | reverse complement strand
CTGTGGATACTTTTTTTTTTTTTTTTTTTTTTTTTTTTTTTTTACATTTATTCTTCATGACAACTCTCATTCTCATATTACAGGAGAAAAACCTGTGACTTGAGGTTAAATAATTTGTCCATAGTCACAAAAGTAGTATGGGATGGAGCCAGGATTTGAACTCAAACAATATAATTCCAGAACCCACGATCATAAATGTAATGTGACATTACCTTCCCAGCAGAATTTATAAGAGCTGAAACGTATTAATTGTTTGTGGTCAAACTGGTTATCAAACTTGTTTTCACAAATAAACTGAAGGAGATTTGAAGAGGTGAAGTGACTTGCTCAAGTTCACAT
>NW_016863477.1:0-1628 GCF_001698545.2 Rhinopithecus bieti | reverse complement strand
TGTTAAATGCCTATCTTAATACTACATGCCAGAAAAAGCATCAGAGAATGTCTGATTTATAGTTGATTACCCTTATTCTCTCAACCTTTAAACTGCCACTGAAGTAGGATTTTAGATAGAAAATTGGGATGGTATGTTAAAATAAAAATGGTAATACAGGAACAGAAATTCAAATTTTCAGCATTATTGCTAATGTATGGAAACAAGAAGATATTAAGTTATTGCACTTTTGAATGTGCATTGCTTTTTTACTTCTTACAAAACACCACGTTTTTATCCAGAGAACTTCTGTTTTCCCAGTGTATTCCTCCTGCAGACGTGAATATATTTGATCCTCATCTAGATAGATAAGCTTAAATTTAAGCTTAAATTTGACATAAATTATGAAGCTTTCATATGTAAGAAGTGGCAATGCTTTTGTAAAATTCTTAAGTGGAATGCATGCATATAAAGTAAGGAATAGATGTCAGATTGGATGAACATCATCTCTAACTTGTTTTTAGTCTAAGGGCAATTTATGGCACAGATGACCTAAGGAATGCACTTCATGGGAGTAATGACTTTGCTGCTGCGGAAAGAGAAATACGTTTTATGTTTCCTGAAGGTGAGTTACAGATGACTAACTTGTCAACTGCATCTCCTTTTGTTTGCTTTTCTTTTATTTTGCGGATATAGCTGGAAAGGAAGATAAAATAATTTTTTTCCAGTATATTTTGTTAGGTTTTCATGTTGTGGTTACTTAAAAACTTGAAGCCACAAATGGAAAACTTGACATTTCCCTAACAACTAAATTGTGCCCTCTAGCGAGTCTTTTGAGAAGTGTTTAATTTTTATTTATTTATCTATTTTTAACATTAAAAAAAATTTAACACAGTGTCTCACTGTCACCCAGGCTGAAGTGCAGTGGCACAGTCTTGGCTCACTGCAGCCTCAAACTCCAGGGCTCCGGTGATCCTCCCACTGTAGTCTCCCAGGTAGCTGAGACGATAGGTGTATGCCACCATGCCCAACTAATTTTCTTTTATCTTTTGGAGAGATGGGGTCTCACCATGTTGCCCAGGACACTCTCAAATGCCTGTACTCAAGTAATCTGCCTGCCTTGGCCTCTCAAAGTGCTGGGATTGCAGGTGTAAGCCACCATACCCAGCTTAATTTTTTTTTTCTTTCTTTTCTCTTGCATTAAACATATTCTTCTGTGTTACAGTTCTTTCTAGTTATCCTGAAAGGTTCAGTAGGGTTTGTGACACATGAGAAAAATAATCTCTCTTGGAAACTACATTTGATTTACCGTCTTCTCTAACAATTTACTGTTTGCTTAACAAAGTCTCATGCAATTGAGAAATTAATAATTAGTCCCTTTTTTTGTTTCCTTACTGTTAGAGAAGTTGTAAGCCTTTGAGAAGTGGACAAACGAGGAAGAACACTGAGGTTTTGGTTTGTTTTAATATTTTAGAGCAGAAATAAAATTTGGTGATATTTGTTATAAGGAAGAAATGCAAAGCATTGAGCAAAATTTTGAATTTTTTTAGTATGTTATTTTCCTGTTATGACTTATTTTCCCTAAGTCATTTAGATCTGTTCCTCAGTATTTTCCACTGGAGATTAATTCAAATAAAACTGAAAACTGT
>NW_016863476.1:0-1050 GCF_001698545.2 Rhinopithecus bieti | reverse complement strand
CTCATACGCGACACTCTCCAGAAGTGCTCACCAGGTGCCAAGTACCCAAATATTACACCAAGTATCCCAGTGAAAACCTTCACACATGATAAAATATAATGGAAGGCAGGGGTGCTTACATTCATGTCTTTCAAAAGAAAACATATTGATAATATTTCTAGAATCTTTGATGAAAAACACAAAACAACATTTGATGACAGAGATAACTGGTCAAATAATACCAGTTATCAGTTTAAAATGTGGAATTAAAACTACTTTCTTTCTGTTTGATGAATACAAGCCCCTATTTCATGTCTTAGGTAAAAAAGCCCTATTCATTGTACCTTAGCAGCCCTCACAGCTTTGATCTTCAACAGCATGTCCACAAAAGCCACCCTCACTTTCTCCGAATTGTCGTGGAGACTGTATCTGAGAGCTGGCAGGAGCTGCTCTAACAATGGGTGGCTCAGTTTGTTGTCCAAAATCATTGGCAGACACTGCAACACAGAGAAAGATAAATAGTTCAAAATCAGAACATGCCAATGAAAGGTTCAGGTAGGAAAACTTCATTAAAGAAAACATTCGGTTCCATCTTTACTAGAACTACTAGTGAAATAAATATACCTACGGAAAATAACACTTTTTCTAGAACTATTTCATATAAAAGGCATACTTTTAATGAAGTAGTATAGGTCCAACCACTGCTATTTGGTCCATTCATTGTTTTGTTCAAATAAGATTAAAGCAATTATAAAAGAAATCTTTAATGCTCTCTCTTAGCTAAATTTTAGAGGATTTTTTAGTTGAAAGAAACACAGAATAACTACTGGTCATGTGGTCTCCAAAGGCACCAAGTCCAAGAACTCTGCATTTCCTGACTCGATACTGCATGAGGATTGGAGGGAACAGAGCCAGTGTGTGTGACTCAAACACACTCTCAGCTGACTACAGCGCCCATGTAGCAGGTGGTGCTCCTCCACAGGCCAAGGCTCAGCCTGGGCCCCCAAGCTCCAGCACTGCTTAACTCTACGGCCTTCTCTATCTAGTTTCAGGAGAAACTATATATATATA
>NW_016863475.1:0-627 GCF_001698545.2 Rhinopithecus bieti | reverse complement strand
TTTAACCTCCTTCATTAGATATATTCCTTTTTTTTTTTTTTTTTTTTTTTTGCAGATGTTGTAAAAGGGGTTGAGTTCTTGATTTGATTCTCAGCTTGGTCACTGTTGGTGTAAGCAGAGCTACTAATTTGTGTACATTAATTTTGTATCCTGAAACTTTGCTGAATTCATTTATTTCTAGAAGCTTTATGGAGAAGTCTTTAGGATTTTCTAGGTATACAATCATATCATCAGCAAACAGTGACAATTTGACTTCCTCTCTACCAATTTGGATGCCCTTTATTCTTTCTCTTGTCTGATGGCTCTGGCTAGGACTTCCAGTGTTGTACCCAAGTGAGTTAGAGAAATGCCACACTTTGAGACGAATTTAAGAGTCCTTTATTGGCCGGCGACCGAGAGACGGCTAATGCTCGAAATTCTCCAGCGTTAGGGGCTTGATTTTCCTTTATATTTTGGTTTAGGAAGGGGAGGGGAGCTCAGTTGCAACAATTCTACAGAAGTAAAACATGCAAAACAATAAAAAGACAAATGGTTATGGAGAAACAAATAGTTCCAGGTGCAGGGAGGCTCTAAAGCTTTTATAAGATGTTAGATATGGGGCTCTGCCGGACACAAACTCAAGGCTTT
>NW_016863474.1:0-1214 GCF_001698545.2 Rhinopithecus bieti | reverse complement strand
TTTGCTAGGTTTAGCATTATAATTTGAAGAACTGAATTTATCTAGATTTTATTTATCAGTAAGCCTGGCTCTTAGCCAAGGGATGAAAGCTGGACACAATAGGAGCAATCTAATGGGATTACTTGGTGCTACAAAAAAGGACTAAGGAGAAGCCATCATCCAAATGCCCAGCATTCTCAGTGTGTGCCTTGTGGAGCCCTGACAGAGATTGGAGGAAAGGAAGCAAAGGCTGCAGATTCTGAAGTTCTCCACCTACAAGTTACAAGACCGCCTTTTAATTCCTACCAAGCCTCAGTATTACTAATAGCATTGGTTTTTTGCCATTCACCTAGAGTTTTTGTAAGATCTTTAGTGAGAGTATAGATCAGGGGTCTCCTAGAAAAGCAGGGAGGGGAGCAGTAGGAACAGCCCAGGACAAAACTGGCTGCCAGCAGTCACTTCTGAAGGTCCACGCCTGTCAAACACACCTTAGGACCTGACAATCAGCCATAGAAAGGGGCTTGGTGGGAGCCTGGCTAAAGGCAACAGCAGCTCCTGGTAACAAGATGAATGCCCTGGACTTGGGAAGACAGAGGAACCAGCCAGGGGCCGAGACGCCTCCTCCTGGTGCCTTACTTCTGTCCTTAAGGTCATCCACACAAGAGAACACAAATAACCTGGAGCCTGCCATGTCCTTCACACCCTCACAACTTAGACTCAAGTTAATAGCAATGACAACAGAATTCACCGGTGCTACCATTTAGCAAGAATTCCCCACACAGCAGACGCTGGACAGGGCACCTCACCTATGTCATCTCATGTAATTCTCGCCACACCCACTTTAATAAAGAGGTTTCTTTCTCTTGGATGAATATTGTGACTCTACTTCTTTTCAAAAGCAGAGATGAATCTCTTTAAGTTGTAGAAGTTCCAGCTGTTTACTATGATTCTCCTTGTTCTGACGACATATATTCGCACTTGGTTTCTTTTCTAATTTTATTTTGTAGAGATGGGGGTTTCACTGTGTTGCCCAGGCTGGTCTCAAATTCCTGGCCTTAAGTGATCCTCTTGCTTCGGCCTCCAAAAGGGCTGGGATTACAGGCATGAGCCACTGCACCCGGCCTATGTTCGGTTTCAAATGTATGCCTGACCTACCTCAGTTACATGTACTATCTCCCTCTCTTTAAAACACATACTTGAATCACTTTGCAAATATATGTTATTATTGCCCTTTT
>NW_016863473.1:0-287 GCF_001698545.2 Rhinopithecus bieti | reverse complement strand
CTTTCTGTCTTTCTTTCTTCTGTCTTTCTGTCTTTCTTTCTGTCTTTATTTCTTTCTTTCTGTCTTTCTTTCTGTCTGTCTTTCTGTCTGTCTTTCTGTCTTTCTTTCTTTCTTTTCTTTCTTTCTTTCTGTGTGTCTGTCTTTCTGATTTCTGTCTTTCTATGTATTTCTGTCTGTCTTTCTCTCTGTCTGTCTGTCTTTCTGTCTTTCTGTCTGTCTTTCTGTCTGTCTGTCTGTCTTTCTGTCTTTCTGTCGTTCTTTCTGTCTGTTTTTCTGTCTTTCTGTCT
>NW_016863472.1:0-1634 GCF_001698545.2 Rhinopithecus bieti | reverse complement strand
CCAGCCTGGATGACAGAGCGAGACTCCATCACAAAAAAAAAAAAAAGGAAAAAAAAAAGAGAAAAGAAAAGTAGTTCTTGAAGTCTCAACTTGGTTCTCTGTCTCTGGGAGAATGGACTCTCCCTTGGGAACAAAGAGAGGCCCCTTCCCCTTGTCAGAAAGCTGTGGCCAGTTGTCACTGGAGCCAATAGCTCAAGATGATTGGGGAGGTCCTGGCAGCCACAGGGCTCAACTCTTAGACAGTTTCCCCATTTTTAGGCCTTGCTCCAGGCCTTCTTTTGTATCTTGTCTCTAAGGACAGCCCTGCAGATAGATGGCTTCCATTTTGTGGATGGGGAAACTGAGGCCCAGAGAGTCTGGGTTGGGCCCCCAGGGCTGAGGCTCACTCTAACTAGGCTGGCGCAGCTCTGCCCAGTCCCTTCACAAGTTCCAAGATGACTTGGGAATTAGATGAGAGTGTGCTGAGGGCTGGGGACAGCCCCCTGGTACCAGCCCCATCCCAAACCCCAGGTCTGACCTATGGACGCATCACCGCATAATCACTGCCTGCCTGGGTCCCAGCTGGCGCCGGGGTGCCTGGATAGCATCTCTTCTGTCCCCCAAACAGCCCTTGGGATAGGAGTACCTCATGCCCATGACTCAGGTGGGGTAACTCAGATAACTGGGAGGATAAGGTTTACCCTTCCCTCCACATGCATATACTGTACAGAAAGTCCCCAATTTACAATGATTCAACTTAGGATTTTTCAACTTTAGGATGGTATAAAAGTGAAAAGCATTCAGTAGCAACTGTACTTCAAGCACCCAAACAACCCTGCTATTTTTTTACTTTCAGTATCGTATTCAACACATTACATGAGATAGTCAACAAGTTCTTTTTATTTTTTGAGACAGAATCTCACTGTTGTCACCCAGGCTGGAGTGCAGTGGTGTAATCTCGGCTCACTGCAACCTCTGCCTCCTGGGTTCAAGCAATTATCCTGCCTCAGCCTCCCGAGTAGATGGGATTACAGGCATGTGCCACAATGCCAGGCTAATTTTTTGTATTTTTAGTAGAGACGGAGTTTCACCATGTTGTCCAGGCTGGTCTTGAATTCCTGACCTCCAGTGATCCGCCCGCCTTGGCAAAGTGCTGGGATTATAGGCATGAGCCACCGCGCCTGACCAAGATATTCAACAAGTTCTCATAAAATAAGCTTCGTGTGAGGCGATTTTGCCCCACTGTAGGCTAAAGTGTTCTAAGCCCATCTGAGGTAGGCTAAACTAAGCCATGATGTAGGTTAGGTGTATTAAGTGCATTTTCTTCTTTTTTTTAATTTTTAATTTTAATTTTTTCCCCTTGTCTCCTCTCATAATCTTCTTTTTTTTTTGGAGACAGGGTCTTGAACTGTCGCCCAGGCTAGAGTGCAGTGGCGCGATCTCAGGTTACTGCAACCCCCACCTTCCAGGCTCAAGTGAACCTTCCGAGCAGCTGAGACTACAGGCATGCATGCGCCACCATGCTCAGCTCATTTTTTAATGTTTTGTACAGATGGGGTCTCCCTGTATTGCATTTCAACTTACAATGTCTATGAGGACATAACCCCTCTGAAGTTGAGGAGCATCTGTACCACTTGATCCTTTCTTTCTTTTTT
>NW_016863471.1:0-452 GCF_001698545.2 Rhinopithecus bieti | reverse complement strand
TGCATCTACTCCCAACATGGATATAAGTTTTTTAAAAAAACAGTTGTATATAACATACATATCTGACCCAGCGTTACTTCATAGGCCTATGCCCTACAGGAACTCCACTCTCCCAGCCCCACTTTTTCTCTTGGTTCTCCCACATTCTTATTCTCCCACATCCCTACCCATGTTTGAGCTGGAAAGGATGTCCCTACCCTAGGCATGAGGTATATTATTCTGGGCACCACACATTTGCCCCATAGATCACAATACATGTGATGATGTCGCCAGTACTACCTTTCTAGTACTGACATATTTAAAAGTAGTAACTAGAACAGTTATCACTGGAACTAAGAATTTTCTCCACAGAGGTAAACAAACAGTATAAGAACTAAAATCGCAGGAAAACCGGTTTAATTTCCTTTTTTATATCTTTGATAAGTTTTATATCTAATATTTCTGGGTTATAA
>NW_016863470.1:0-291 GCF_001698545.2 Rhinopithecus bieti | reverse complement strand
CTCTTTCTCTCTCTCTCACACACACACACTCTCTCTCTCTCTCTCTCACACACACACACACTCTCTCTCTCTCACACACACACTCTCTCTCTCTCTCTCTCACACACACACACACACTCTCTCTCTCTCTCTCTCTCACACACACACACTCTCTCTCTCTCTCTCACACACACACACACACTCTCTCTCTCTCTCTCTCTCTCTCACACACACACACTCTCTCTCTCTCTCTCTCACACACACACACTCTCTCTCTCTCTCTCTCACACACACACACACTCTCTCTCTCTC
>NW_016863469.1:0-1223 GCF_001698545.2 Rhinopithecus bieti | reverse complement strand
CTCTCCACAAATTTTGAAATAATAAGCATGATTGCCATGGCAGACAACCCTACCCACCTAAACCCTTGCTTCCCGTACACTTAAATATAGGCTACAATTATTACTTCTCTATTTAGAGATTATTGTGGTTTCAGTTTTCATTGTGTCCTTGTGGGGTTTGCCTCTTTTGGTTGCCATTATAAATGTCTCTTTTATTCCCCCATGTGGTCACTTTCTTAAATACCTTGTTTAGCACATCTTAAATGAAGTGTGGTTTGACTGTGGTATCTGCCAACCTTAGAGATATTCTACTACTTTTATTCCCTTCCAATTATAGAAACATTTGATAATAATTTCGGTTTTGTGAACTGTCGGGGAAGGGAAGAGATCATACATATCTTAAACACCTATTATGTGTCAAGCGTTTTGCCAATATTTTCCCAATTTAACATTCGTGTTAGATGATTGTCATTACACCTGTATTATACATGAGAAAACTGAAACTCAGAGAGGTACTAAATGGTGGAGACAAGATTTGAATCAGGTCTTCTGGGCATGTGATGGTGAAAAGGCATGAGATGTGTGGACAAGTTCAGCCTTACGAGGATCAGGCAGTCTCATTCCTAGATATCTGGTTCTTCTGTTCTTCTCCCTACCCCTAATCTACTCCTAACTGAAATAAGGGGTTTCAGGTGGAAATGCTAATACCTATCCTATTCACTTCACAGGGGGTGTTATGGGATTTAATGAGACAGTACTTTAAATTTCAGAGGTCAGATGCTATAGTCATCAAAGGCATTCTTTATGCTATTTTCTGATAGGCAGTGAGTTGACATTTTGTTCTATATTACTGTTGTTCGTGGAGGCCAGCAAAGCTGAACACTCTAATTCAGACATCATCCCAAACCTCAGGCCACCCTGTTCTCTCATTTTCATTTACCAAATCTGCTTACACAGACTCCAACTTGTGTATTTCCCCCTCTGCTACTTCTCGAAGTCCTCTCACCAACATGAAACAAAGACAGCACTCTGGGGATGAAGGCTCAGAAACTAGACTCCTAGCACACAAACTCAGTAATAAGCTCATGAAACTTTTAAGAGTATTTAAAATAATATAAAAAATGTATCCATAAATATAAAAGTAGATTAGTTCATCAGGGAGTTCCAAGGTGGACCCAGCAAGGAAATAACTTTTTTTTTTTTTTTTGAGACGGAGTCTTGCTCTGTTGCCCAGGCTGGAGTGC
>NW_016863468.1:0-1222 GCF_001698545.2 Rhinopithecus bieti | reverse complement strand
TAATCCCAGCACTTTGGGAGGCTGAGGTGGGTGGATCACAAGGTCAGGAGATTGAGGCTATCCTGGCTAATGTGGTGAAACCCCATCTCTACTAAAAATACAAAAAATTAGCCAGGCATGGTGGTGGGAGCCTATAGTCCCAGCTATTCGGGAGGCTGAGGCAGGAGAATGGCGTGAACCTAGGAGGCAGAGCTTGCAGTGAGCCGAGATCGGCCCCCTCCCCCCCAGCCGGGGTGAAAGAGCGAGACCCCTTAAAAAAAAAAAAAAAAAAAAAAAAATTAGCTGAATGTGGTGGCACCGACTTGTGATTTCAGCTAGTCAGGAGGCTGAGGCTGGAGGATCGCTTGAGCCCAGGAGTTTGAGATTACAGTGAGCTATGATCACATCACGGCACTGCAGCCTGGATGACAGAGTGAGACCCTGTTTTAAAATAAAACAAAATAAAAAAACCAGATTCCCCTCTTCATGATAGGATAGATGTGTAAAACTGAAAACTTTTTCGGGAAACTGCTGAAGGAATGGGAAGCAGAAAAAAAAAAAAAAAAAAAAACTTTAAAAAACAGCAGTATTAACAAGGATAGAAATTGCTGTAAATACCAAAAGAAACAGAAAAAAGGGTTAAGTCTTTGGAAACAAGAATTGGCGGGAGGGGGAGGGGTATGGAATTACTAGATTACTGTTTTAATACTAAACTATGCAGAACTATGTAATTTTTGTTTTGTTTATTGTTTTGTTTTTTGAGACGGAGCCTCGCTCTGTCGCCCAGGCTGGAGTGCAGTGGCGCGATCTCGGCTCACTGCAAGCTCCGCCTCCCGGGTTCATGCCATTCTCCTGCCTCAGCCTCCCGAGTAGCTGGGACTACAGGCGCCCGCCACCTCGCCCGGCTAATTTTTTTGTATTTTTTTTAGTAGAGACGGGGTTTCACCGTGTTAGCCAGGATGGTCTCGATCTCCTGACCTCGTGATCCGCCCGCCTCAGCCTGCCAAAATGCTGGGATTACAGGCGTGAGCCACCGCGCCCAGCCAGAACTATTTTTTTAAACTATGAATAAGAATATGTAAATAGATAAAGACATTACATTAAAATTTTCTGTGTCAACTGTAAAGTGACTGATAAAGGCTATTATTAATAATATTAACAATAATAAATTGTTTCTTCAGTTAGTTTGGTACAATGTTCTGGTACAAGGTAATGAGATCATACATCAATATCTGGAACACAG
>NW_016863467.1:0-288 GCF_001698545.2 Rhinopithecus bieti | reverse complement strand
ACAGCTTGCGAACACTGTTTTATTGGAATCTACAAAGAGATATTGGGAGGGAATTGAAGCCTTTGGTGAAAATCAAATATCCTTACATAAAATTAGAAAGAAGCTTCCTGAGAAACTGCTTCATGATGTGTGAATTCACCTCACAGAGTTAGACTGTTTTTTTCATTGAGCAGTTTGCTAACACTCTTTTCTTGGAATCTGGAATGGGATATTTTGGAGAGCATTGAAGCTTATGGTGACAAAGATAATATCCTAGTATAAAAACTAGAAAGAAGCTTTCTGAGAAGA
>NW_016863466.1:0-289 GCF_001698545.2 Rhinopithecus bieti | reverse complement strand
AAAAGCTCCCACGGTGGGCACCAGATGAAGGGGTGGCCTGCCCCTCCACACCTGTGGGCATTTCTCGTTAGGTGGAACGAGAGACTTGAGAAAAGAAATGAGACACAGAGACAAAGTATAGAGAAAGAAAAATGGGCCCAGGGGACCGGCGCTCAGCTTACAGAGGACCCACGCCAGCACTGGTCTCTGAGTTCCCTTAGTATTTATTGATAATTATCTTTACCCTCTTAAAGATAAGGGAGTGGCAGGATAATAGGATCATTGTAGGAAGAAAATCAGCAGTAAGACA
>NW_016863465.1:0-1268 GCF_001698545.2 Rhinopithecus bieti | reverse complement strand
GAAACCTCTTTTCAACACGTGATGTTGAAAACACATTTTATGTGATGTTGGACAACACATAAAAATAAAAGACCCGTGGCCCCTAATTCACATGACACATGGAAATTAATTTGAGCTGGCTCAGACATAAACACAAAAGTGAAGATAATAAAGTTTCTAAAAGTAAATATGGGTGAAATGGGAAAATTGCTTGAAGCCGGGGGTTTGAAACCAGCCTGGACAATAAAAAGTTTTTTTAAAAAAGTTAGCTGGTTGTGGACCAGGCGCGGTGGCTCACACCTGTAATCCCAGCACTTTGGGAGGCTGAGGCAGGCGGATCACTTGAGGTCAGGAGTTCTAGACCAGCCTGGCCAACATGGTGAAACCCTGTCTCTACCAAAAATATAAAAAATTAGCTGGATATGGTGGTGCATGCCTGAAATCCCAGCTACTCGGGAGGCTGAGGCAGGAGAATCACTTGAACCCAGAAGTGAAAGTTGCAGTGAGCCGAGATCATGCCACTTCACTCCAGCCTGGGTGACAGAACGAGACTCTGTCTCAAAAAAAAAAAACAGAGTGAGTTGGCTGGGGTGGTGCAACCAGCTATAGTAGTACCTCCTACTTGGTAGGCTGAGGCAGGAGGATGCTTGAGCCCAGGAGTCCAGAAGTTTGAGGCTGCAGTGAGCCACGATTGCACTACTTACTGCATTCTAGCCTGGATGACAGAGCAAGACCCTGTCCCTAGAATATAAAAATAAAATGAAATAAAATAAAAGGCCAGGCACCATGGCTCATGCCTGTAATCCCAGCACTTTAGGAGGACGAGGTAGACAGATCACTTGAGGCCAGGAGTTTGAGACCAGCCTGGCCAACATGGTGAAACCCTGTCTCTACTAAAAATACAAAAGTTAGCAGGGCGTGGTGGCGCGCGCCTGTAATCCCAGCTACTTGGGGGCTGAGGCTCAAGAATTGCTCGAACCCAGGAGGCGGAGGTTGCAGTGAGCCGAGAATGTGCTGCTGCACTCCAGCCTGGGCGATACAGCAAGGCTGTCTCAATAAATAAATAAATAAATAAAAAAGAAGTAAATACAAAAGAATACCTGCAACTTTTAGGGTGACAAAGGTCTCTTGGTTTCTAAAACCAAGAGTTATTTTCAAAAAAATTGACAAATTAGACTTTGTCAGATTTTAAAACTTGTACTCATCAAATGATACCATTAAGAACATGAGCCAGAAAGTCTCAGACTGGGAGAAAATACTTGTAATACGAAGAACTTGTATGTAGAATA
>NW_016863464.1:0-1404 GCF_001698545.2 Rhinopithecus bieti | reverse complement strand
AAAAAAAAAAAAAGAAAGTTCTTCCTTATAGTAGAACGACAACTCACAAACGTAGAAAGAGTGGTGGCAATAAAGAATCACCATTTGAGGCTGAGTGGGGGCTCATGCCTGTAATCCCAGCACTTTGGGAGGCCAAGGCAGGCAGACCACTTGAGCTCAGGAGTTCGAGACCAACTTGGGAACCATGGTGAACCCCATCTCTACAAAACATACAAAAAATAAAAAAAGCCAGGTGTGGTGGTGCACACCTGTAGTTCCATCAACTTGGGGGGCTGAGGCAGGAGGATCACTAGAGCCCAGGAGGTTGAGGCTGCAGTGAGCCAAGATCATGCCAGTGCACTCCAGCCTGGGCAACAGAGTGAGACCTTGTCTTAAAGAGAAAAAAAAAGGAATCAGCATTTGGTAACATTCATAGAAGTGGCTGATTCAGGCAGACGTCATCAATATATGGTAAGTCTGTAGGTAGAGGTTTAATGAGGAACAGACTATTTGCATAACCTTAGAATACTTCCCCACAAATACCAATACATTTCAAAGGAAAAATTTAAGGTGGAGAAATCTGGCAGACACCAACATAACCAGGTGATTGAGGTCAATATCCCAGTGGTGGGATGGGTTGGCACCATGTGCCTTCTGTTGTAAGAAGCTAAGAAGAGCCGAGTTTCATTTCTAAAGGATTCCTGCCAAGAACACATGACCTCAGTCAGGTTGTGAAGAAATACCCAATACACCCAGGTTGGGAGTCATCCTACAGCATGTAGGATCTATACAACTGCAAGCACTTTAGGAACAGGCAAAGTCTGAGGAACCATTCCAGAAGAGATATGGTAACTAAATGTAACATGAATCCTAGATCAGACAGGTAGAAGAGACATTTGGGGAATAACTGATGAGATAGGAATGGGCTCTGTGGATTGGATGCTAGTGTTTTGTACCAATGTCCACTTCCTGATTTGATGGGTGTATGCTGGTTATATAGGAGGACAGAGTGCTTGCTTTTTTTTTTTTTAAGCTGGAGTGTTTTTTCTTTTTTTTTTTTTTTTTTGAGATGGAGTCTTGCTCTGTCCCCAGGCTGGAGTGCAGTGGGGCGATCTCGGCTCACTGCAAGCTCCACCTCCCAGGTTCATGCCATTCTCCTGCCTCAGCCTCCCAAGTAGCTGGGACTACAGGCGCCCGCCACCATGCCTGGCTAATTTTTTTGTATTTTAGTAGAGACGGGGTTTCACCGTGGTCTCGATCTCCTGACCTTGTGATCCACCTGCCTCGGCCTCCCAAAGTGCTGGGATTACAGGCGTGAGCCACTGCGCCCAGCCTATGCTGGAGTGTTTTAAGAGTGATGGAGAACAACGTCTATGACTTCCTCTCAGAATAAAGACTGATGTATATTATATATATAATATATAA
>NW_016863463.1:0-1407 GCF_001698545.2 Rhinopithecus bieti | reverse complement strand
CCCCTCCCCCCTTTCCCTTCCCCATTCAGGAGCCCAGTTGGCTTCCCCTAGTGGATCCCGCACCAGGGCCTCCAGTGGAGCTGCCCACCAGTCCCGCTCCACACCTGTAGTCCTCAGTCCTTGGGTGGTCGATGGGACTGGGGCCATGCAGCAGGGGGCGGTGCCTGTTGGGGAGGCTTGGGCAGCATGGGAGCCCACTGTGGGGGAGCTCGGGCATGGTGGGCTGCAGGTCCTGAGCCCTGTCCCACAGGGAAGTGGCTGAGGCCCAGCAAGAATTTGAGTACAGTGTGGGCAGGCCGACAGTGCTGGGGGACCTGGCACCCTCTTCACAGCTGCTGGCCCAGGTGCTAAGCCCCTGACTGCTCGGGGTCGGCAGCACCGGCTGGCCACTCTGAGTGTGGGGCACGTTGAGCCCATGCCCACCTGGAACTCACGCTGGCCTGCAAGTGCCATGTGCAGCTCCGGTTCCCACCTGCACCTCTCCCCCAACACCACCCCGCAAACAGAGGGAGCCGGCTCCTGCCTCAGTCAGCCCAGGGAGGTGCTCCCACAGTGCACCAATGGGCTGAAGGGCTCCTCAAGCGCAGCCAGAGAGGACACCGAGGCTGAGGAGGCACTGAGAGTGAGCGAGGGCTGCTAGCACCTTGTCGTCTGTCATGACATTTTGATTCTAGAAGTTTTGAGGGAAACCTCTTCTACCCCTGTCCATCATGTTCTGAAACCTCATTGGATTGTTTTTCTTTGTCCACAGTATTTTGAAATTTCATGGTAATGTGACAGAGTGGAGATCTTATTTTCATCTATTGTGCTGACATTTAGTGGGCTATGACAATCTGAAAATTCATTATACTTCAATTCCTGGAAATTTTCTTGGATTATGTCTTTGTTGATTTCCTGTCCTTCATACTCTGTTTCTGAAGCTCCTGTTATTTTGACAGTGAGACTCCTAAATATGACATCTATTTTTTTAAATCTTTTCCTTTATATTTTTCATTTCTTCATCTTTTTTTAAAAAAATCACTTTCTTGGCTGGGTGCGGTGGCTCATGCCTGTAATCCCAGCACTTTTGGAGGTCAAGGCGGGTGGATCACGAGGTCAGGAGATTGAAACTATCCTGGCCAACATGATGAAGCCCCATCTCTACTAAAAATACAAAAATTAGCTGGGCATGGTGGTGTGTGCCTATAGTCCCAGCTACTCAGGAGGCTGAGGCAGGAGAGTCGCTTGAACCCAGGAGGCGGAGGTTCCAGTGAGCTAAGATCGCACTGCTGCACTCCAGACTGGCAACAGAGTGAGACTCAGTCTCAAAAAAAAAAAAAAAAAAAAAAAAAAAAAAATCACTTTCTTGATTTTCTCAAGTTTACTTTCTAAACTTTCTATTGATTTCTTATTTCTGTTATGATATAT
>NW_016863462.1:0-1268 GCF_001698545.2 Rhinopithecus bieti | reverse complement strand
AAAAAAAGAATGTCCCCTCTCCAGTCTTCCATTTTTTTTTTTTTTTTTTTTAAATTTCAGTTGGAAAATCCCCACTGAATGATTTTTTTAAAAAAGTAAATGTATCCTGGGAACATGCCGTTCAGGATTTTGGAAAAGGAACTTCAAACGAAATTGGTAAGGGAGGCAAATGCGTAAGTGGAAACTTTGAGGAAACTGGCAATGAGAGACTGGAAATCAGGCAGTCATTTACGTTTTACTTCACCACCCTTTGCTTATGTGAGTACAAAGCAGGGAGCTGGCAAGGCTGTGAGTCAGAACTCTCCTCTCAGGAACTGAGCAGAGAGATTCCCAGCATCTGTTTCCTCAACTATCACCCAGAGGATACTGGTGGTAAATCACAGGGAATAAAAATAGCCTCAGAAGTCTAGTTCCAAACAAATAAGGCATGGTGGATATTTGATAGTGGTTTGGGGTCTCAAAATTCTTCATTAGCTAAATAATAAATACATTATTTTTTACATTAATGGGCATATTTCTTACATTGTTCACTTAAATGTTGAGCACAACCTTGGCATTTATACTGACGTGAGTTGAAGTATTACTTAAATTACATTGTATTTGATATTACAATCTGAACCATTTAGTGTACAAAGGTGGGTCTACGATCAATAATCACAAATGTTAAAGCTTTATTTTACACACAATAAAACATTTATTTCTAAGATGTTAACAAAAACAACCCATAAACTTCTTACCATAATGTCAATTGCCAATAGACTGATAAGATCTTTCTGTATTTTGACTGCAGGAAATTTCATGGCTAGAATCTTACAATTTAACACAATTTAAGGTCTTTTTAAGTTGTATTTCACATATAAGAAAGTATTTTTTAGGTCTGCATAGAAATGTTGTAATTTGATATTAAGTTATAGCTTAGATTTTCAACAAAAACAGCAGTTGTAATAGATGGGATTAGCAAGTGGTGAAAAGTTCAAAGCATTTAATGGAATTGATCTACTAAATTAGCATTGACAATTTTTAGTGGCTATCTTAAATATACATTATTATCATGAAAGAATTAGTCCAATTAAGCCTTTACATTTGGAAGATGCCCAGTCTGACCTTGTTCTACTCAATGTGAAAAGTGAGAGGGTCTTTGGGTTTATTTAAGTTTGGTGTTAAATCAATTGGTTTGGGGGACTCTTTTACTCCTTTTTGGAAAGGAAGAAAAACTCAAAGGCTATTTATAGTGACAAATGGGTTATTAGAACAGTTAATATATTATA
>NW_016863461.1:0-628 GCF_001698545.2 Rhinopithecus bieti | reverse complement strand
TTTTTCT
Organism: Rhinopithecus bieti; assembly: GCF_001698545.2. Classification (NCBI taxonomy): domain Eukaryota; kingdom Metazoa; phylum Chordata; class Mammalia; order Primates; family Cercopithecidae; genus Rhinopithecus; species Rhinopithecus bieti. Next base: position 621 of record NW_016863461.1, on the reverse strand, counting down.
TATTGTTTTATATAAAAATTCAAGTGTTTCAAACTGGCCAATAATTATGATTATAAATTGTTATTTTAATATTATATAAGTTTTGCAATGTCTCCCTTGAAAATATTATTACTTGAACATCTCAAAACTTTGCTTACTTTATTAATTCATGTTTTAGAGAATCAGTTTTGACCTTTTTTTTTTAGTATTTTACAGTTTTATTTTATAGATTTTAACTTTAATATTTGTGACTTTTCTTTCTTAATTTATATATTTTCTTATTTTTATCTCACTTTTCTAATTTCTGGTTCATGTTTCCAGTATTTGTTCTATAATAGCAAAAAAATCCAAGTGTATAATATTAAGTATAGCATTAACTATGTCCTCAATGTATTCTTATGAATTGTCTTCCTTTTCAGTATGTGACATACATTTTTTAATATCTATTTAAAGTTTTTTCTTTGATCTTGATAGCAGCTAAGCATTTATTAATTTTCATGTAGAATTTCTTTTGTTTTTTAAATTATTCATTCTATTTTTATTAGTTAAGCCAAAGTTTATGGCTAATTAAATATAATTTAAGATATATTAAGATTTTCTCCGTAAATAAATATAGAAATTAAAAGAACCACACATCTACAG
>NW_016863460.1:0-419 GCF_001698545.2 Rhinopithecus bieti | reverse complement strand
AATTGTGTAAGTCAGTGAGATGAATTCACATATCACAAAGCAATTTCTCAGAAAGCTTCTTTCTAATTTTTGTCTGAATATATTTCCTTACTCACCCTAAACCTCAATGCATTCCCAAATATAAAATTGCAGATTCCACGAAAACAGGATAATCAAACTGCTCAATGAAAAGAAAGGTGTAAATTTGTGAGATGAATTCAAACATCAGAAAGCAGTTTCTCTGAAAGCTTCTTTCTAGTTTTTATCTGAGGATACTTCCTTATTCACTGTGGGTTTCAATGCACTCCCAAATATCCCTTTGCAGATTCCACGAGAACAGTGTTAGCAAACTGCTCCAAGAAAAGAAAGGTGTAGCACTCGGAGATGAATTCACACATCACAAAGAAGTTTCTCAGAAAGCTTCTTTCTATTTTTTATCT
>NW_016863459.1:0-1162 GCF_001698545.2 Rhinopithecus bieti | reverse complement strand
GGGGATATTTCCCTTGTCACCATAGGCTTCAATGCATTCCAAAACATCCATTCTCAGATTTCCCAAAAACAGTGCTACCCAACTGCTCCATCAAAAGAATCTTGTAACTCTGTGAGATGAATTCACAAATCACAAACCAGGCTGTCAGAAAGCTTCCTTCCAGTTTTATCTGAGGATATTTCCTTTTCACTATAGGCCTCAATACGCTCCCAAATATCTCTTCTCAGATTCCACGAAAACAGTGTTAGCAAACTGCTCTGTGGAAAGAAAGGTGTAACACTGTGAGATGAATTCAAACATCACAAAGAACTTTCTCAGAAAACTTCTTTCTAATTTTTATCCAAGGTTATTTCCTTTGTCACCGTAGGTTTCAATGCGATCCAATATATCCCACCTCAGATTCCCCCAAAACAGTGCTACCAAACAGATCCATGAAAATAATCGTGTAACTCTGTAAGATGAATTAATATATCACAAAGCCATTTCTCAGAAACCTTCTTTCTATTTTTTATATGAGGATATTTCTTTGTCACTATAAGCTTCAAAGTGCTGCAGAATATCCCATTAATGATTCCAAGAAAACAGTGAATTCACACATTACAAAGCAGTTTCACATAAAGTTTCCTTTTGGTTTTTGTCTGAGGATATTTCATTTGTAACCATAGGCTTCAATGGTCTCCAAAATATCCTATTGCAGATTCCATGAAAAGAATGTCAGCAAAGTGCTCCATGAAGAGTCATGTAACTCTGTGAGATGAACACACACATCACAAAGCAGTTTCTCAGAAAGCTTCTTTCTAGTTTTTATCTGAGGATATTTCCTTTCTCACCATAGGCTTCAATGCGATCCAAGATATCCCTTCTCAGGTTCCCCAAAGAGTGCTGCCAAACTGCTCTATGTAAAGAAAGGTGTAACTCTCTGAGATGAATTCACAAATCACAAAGCAGTCTCTCAGAAAACTTCTTTTGGTTTTATCTGAAGATATTTCCTTTTCAATATAGGCTTCAATGCATCCCCAAATATCCTATTGCAGATTCCATGAAAACAGTGTTATCAAACTCATCAATGAAAAACACAGTGTAATTCTATAAGATGAATTTACACATCACAAAGAAGTTTCACAGAAAGCTTCTTTTGGTTTTATCTGACAATATTTCCTTG
>NW_016863458.1:0-1406 GCF_001698545.2 Rhinopithecus bieti | reverse complement strand
GACAATACCATGTTGTTACTGTCTTGATTAATAGAGCTTTATTGTAAGTCTTGAAATCAGGTAATTTGAATCCTCCAACTTTGTTCTTTTCTTCAGTATTATGTTGGTTATTCCAGGTCTTTTGGCTTCCCATATGAGCTTTAGTATCAGGTCATTGCTAGAGGTTTATTTGCCTCATGGTGCTGCAGACTGTATAAGCATGGCATCAGCCTCTGCTTCTGTTGAGGGCCTCAGGAAGCTTCCACTCATGGCAGAAAGTGAAGGAAGAGCAGGCACGTCCTATGACGAGAGAGGAAACAAAAGAACATGAGGAGAAGATGCCAGACTCCTTTAAACAACTGACTCTTGCATGAACAGAGAACTCTTTCCTCATTACCACGAGGATGGCACCAAGTCGTTAGTGAGGGATCCACCCCCATGGCCCAAACACCTCCCACCAGGCCCCACCTTCAACATTTTAGATCACGTTTTAACCTGAGATTTTCAGGGACAAACATTCAAACTATATCATCTTTCTTCACAGTTTCATATTTTTCTGCATATAGATCTTATGCATTAAGTTCTTTCATTTAATTTTCTATTTTTTCCATAAATCATTAATGTTTTTTATTTGTTTGTTCGTTTTCTTGAGACAGAGTCTCACTCTGTCGCCAGGCTGGAGTGCAGTGGCATGATCTAGGCTCACTGCAACCTCCGACTCCCTGGTTCAAATGATTCTCCTACCTCAGCCTCCTGAGTAGCTGGGATTACAGGTATGCACCACCATGCCCAGCTAATTTTTGTATTTTTAGTAGAGACGAGTTTTCACCATGTTGGCCAGGATGGTCCCAGTCTCCTGACCTCTCGTGATCCACCCTCTCAGTCTCCCAAAGTGCTGGGATTACAGGTGTGAACCACTGCGCCCAGCCAATGCATTTTTCAGTATAATATTTCTATTTGAACATCACTATTGAACTAAAGTCATTGCATACTGCCTATTGCTGGCAATTAAAAATGTTTTCCTCTCAGTTACCAAAACATACACTGTTGTTCACACTGGAAATGGATTCAGTGTTTCTGTAAAGCAACTAGGAAAAAACATTACAAAGGTATTCCTGTACTTTGACTTAACTCTCTCTTTTTGGGCCTCCCCATTTTCTGCCACACAATAATATTGAATTAAGCCAATTGACCCTACACTGACCTCTCAATATTCAAATGAAAAGAAGAGTCACACATCTCTCACTTAAAATCAAAAGCTAGAAATGATTGCACTTAGAAAGGAAGGCATGTTGAAAGCCAAGACAGGTTGAAAGTTGTCTTGTGCCAAATGATTAGCCAAGTTGTGAATGCAAAGGAAAAGTTCTTGAATGAAATTAAATAACTAAAACTGCTACTCTAGTGAACACATGAATGATAAGAAAAAA
>NW_016863457.1:0-629 GCF_001698545.2 Rhinopithecus bieti | reverse complement strand
GAGGGCGGGCGGGAGGACTGGCGCTGGCGGCCAAGCTCCAACGGATGACACCTCAAACCCACCCGGAAGGAATGGGACCAGCCCAAGGGGGCCTGATAGTTGGGAACCTGGGGCTGCAGGCCATTCAGAAGCAGAAGAAACAGGCTTATAATGACAGGGGTGGAGTTTTCTTTAAGGAGGGTGGATAGGACACTGCTTAGTGATTCGTCCCACATTTTTGCCTGGCCCCAAGAGGCTGGACACTGGGTGAAGGCAGTTAATTCGAATGAGGTACGGTCCCTGTCCACAAGGAATTTAAAATCTAGTGAGTGAGATAGGTAGCCACAGCACACCAGAGTCAGGACACCTGGGCTTGGCAGGGAGACTCATGCCCAAAGACATTCTCTCTGAATTCCTATCTGCACCTCCTTCCTGGTACCTGGACACATACATCACCTCCCCCATTACAGTAAATAGAGAAACAATCTTTTTTTTTTTGAGATGGTGTCTCGCTCTTGTCGCCCAGACTGGAGTGGGACCGCGTGATCTCGGCTCACTGCCTCCGCCTCCCGGGTTAAAGTGATTCTCCTCCCTCAGTCTCCCCAGGAGCTGGGATTACAGGCATGGGCCACCACACCCAGCTAATTTTT
>NW_016863455.1:0-628 GCF_001698545.2 Rhinopithecus bieti | reverse complement strand
GAACCCTGCTTTCTTGGAATCTGCAATGGTATATTTTGGAGCACATTGAATCGTATGGTGACAAAAGGAATATCCTCATATAAAAAGTAGGAAGAATCTTTCTGAGAAACTGCTTTGTGAGGTCCTAATTCATCTCACTGAATTACATGATTATTTTCATAGATCAGTTTGGTATCACTGTTTTTGGGGAATCTGACGAAGGATATTTTGGATTGCATTGAAATCAATGGTGACAAAGGAAGCAGCCTTAGATAAAAACTAGAAAGAAGCTTTTAGAGGAAGTTCTTTGTGATTTGTGAATTCTTCTCACAGAGTTACACAGTTCTCTTCATTGAACAGCTTCTGAATCCTGTTTTCTGGGAATCTGCAATGGGATATTTTGCAGTACATTGAAGCTTATGGTGAAAAGAAAGCATCCTCATATAAAACTAGAAAGAAGCTTTCTGAGAAACTGCTTTGTGATTTGTGAATTCATCTCACAGAGTTATACGAATCTTGTCATGGAGCAGTTTGGTAGCACTGTTTTTGGGGAATCTGAGAAGGGATAATTTGGATCACCTTGAAGCTTATGGTGACAAAGACATCATTCTGAGATAAAAACTAGAAAGAAATTTTCTGAGAAAGTTCT
>NW_016863454.1:0-1268 GCF_001698545.2 Rhinopithecus bieti | reverse complement strand
ATATATATCTCAAACAAAGTTCTCAGAAAAGCCTCATCAGAAACTGAGAATGATTTCCTTATGACTTGGAAGATACTGCCAAGATTTCCTTTAAGATCTAGTTAGATGACACTCAAGTAAGATTCGCATATGGAATTACTCCCCACACAGGAGCCTGGCCTGGAGGAAGCTGAACAAAGCAGAGATTATTTACAAATTCCCAAAGCGGGGGCTGTTTTACATTTCTCCCACCCTGGATCTAGTTCCATCAGTAACTACAGTACATATTAAGTTATAAAGTATAATTATTAAAAGGCCAAGAAGTACTACAGAGAATCGACCCTCCTAATACTATAAGGCAGAGAGGCCAGTGGCGGTGGATGGCTGGGTGGGCCTGAGAGGCTGCCTCAGTTCCTGATACCTATGGGTTACACAATTACCAAGGCAGCCAGAGACAGACTGATTCCAGCCGGCGCACATCATTGCTTAAAGATATCCTACAGGAATCATCTGCAGTTAGAAGGGCAGTCTTCCTGTCAGATAACTTGCAACAAGTTCCCCCTCAAATAAGGAAAATACATAATGTGGTAGTTGAAATAGCAAAACCAGGCCCTTAAATAATGCAGTCATTGCTGACACATATTGACTCTTGCTTGAGTGAGTTTTGGTTGGTTTTTATTCAAATAGGAAGGAAAATTTTCCATGAAACAAAACAAAGTATTTAATGACTGTGATGAAAAAGTAAAACTTTTGTTTGGGTTCATGTCCTGAAAATGTTAGGTAAAACATGTATACAGTTTATAATTACTAATGAAGCCATTTGCGTTTTGTTAATTGAGAAAGTCTCAAAAAAAAAAGTCAAATATTATGCAGAACCTTTTAGGGTAACTTTCCTGTGAGCTTACTGTGCCCTAAACTTTTCTTGGTATCATGGTCATATAAAAGAAACATCAGAATCCTCATTCAGCAGGAAAGAAAAATGTATGTAAGGGGCATATCTATATATATGAAAGAAACAGCCTATAGAAAGAAAACAGAATGAAGTTAGGTAAAAGAAAACTTTATCTAACTTCATTCTGCTTTCTTTATATACATGCACACACACATATGCATATATACATCTATATGTGTATATATATAGATGAAACATGCATTTTGTTAATTGAGAAAGGATGGCTGGATGGGCCTGGAAGGCTGCCTCAGCTCCTCATACCCATGGGTTGCATGATTACCAAGGCAACCAGCGACAGACTGATCCCAGCAGGCTGATTTATTATATTAAATATTAT
>NW_016863453.1:0-630 GCF_001698545.2 Rhinopithecus bieti | reverse complement strand
TTCCACCTAACAAGAAATGCCCACAGGTGTGAAGGGGTAGGCCACCCCTTCAAGGGAGATAGCCAGGCCCCTCCATATTCTAATCAAGAAAACCCAGAGGGCAAATACTCATCTAATAGAATGGGAACCACAGGCAGAGACAGCCTTCAAAACCTTAAAGCATGCCCTAGTACAAGGTCCAGCTTTAAGCCTTCCAACAGGACAAAACTTCTTTTTATACATCACAGAGAGAGCAGGGATAGCTCTTGGAGTCCTTACTCAGACTCATGGGACAACCCCATAACCAGTGGCATACCTAAGTAAGGAAATTGATGTAGTAGCAGAAGGCTGGCCTCCCTGTTTATGGGTAGTTGCGGCGGTGGTTGTCTCAGTGTCAGAGGCTATCAAAATAATACAAGGAAAGGATCTCACTGTCAGGACTACTCATGATGTAAATGGCATACTAGGTGCCAAAGGAAGTTTATGGCTAGCAGACAACCGCCTACTTAGGTACCAGGTGCTACTCTTTGAGGGACTGGTGCTTCAAATACATATGTGTGTGGACCTCAGCCCAGCCACTTTTCTCCCAGAGGATGGGGAACCAATCGAGCATGACTGCCAACAACTTATAGTCCAGACTTACACCACCCA
>NW_016863452.1:0-625 GCF_001698545.2 Rhinopithecus bieti | reverse complement strand
AAAACAGTTTGAAAGGATTCCCTTTTCTTTATATTTTATCTGGATAATATGATTAGAATCTGTGTATTACTTCTTCTTCAATGTTTGGTAGAATTCAAAATAAAGCCATTCATTGTTGGACTTTTCTTTGATGGGAGACTTTTATTATGTATTTGATCTCATTACTAGTTTTGATGTGTTCTGGCTTTATATTTCTGTGGTATCAGTTTTAATGTCTCCTTCTCCATTTTTGCAATTACTTACTCGCATCTTTCATATTTGTTCTTTGTTAGTCTACCTGAAGGTTTGTTCATTTTGTTTATCTTTTCAGCAAACTAACTCACAGTTTTCTTGACATTTTGCATTGTTTTTCTAGTCTTTATATCTTCTGTGTCTGCTCTGATCATTATTACATATTTTATTCTGCTAGCAGTGAGCTCAATTTGTTTTCCTTCTTTCACTATAATTTTGAGAAATGACATTGTTTATATATTTCTCCTTTTTGATGTAGGCATTTTTTACTATAAACTTCTCTCTTAAAACTGCATTCGTGACATTCATAAGTTTTATTACGTTGTGTTACCATTTTGTTTGTCTCAAGACTTTTTTAGTTTACCTTTTAATTTGTTCATTGACCTATTGGCTA
>NW_016863451.1:0-337 GCF_001698545.2 Rhinopithecus bieti | reverse complement strand
GCGCGCGAAAATGCAGCCGGCGCCCCGGAAGGTGCAGACCAACCGGGCATGCGCCAGGTGACGTCAATCCGAAGAGACCAAGATTTACCTGGTCGCACCTATGGAACGCCCCTGACACGCCCGTGCCCGGCCTATTGCCCTCCCACTCCTAGAAAAGCCGCTCCGGAGGGACGCCACGCGCAGTCTTCCTCAGTCCTCCACTCCTGTCGGGATGTCAGGACTGCAGGAACTCCCTCCCAGAGCCCCACCAGGGGACTCTGTAGGCCTTCTTTGCAGGAGGCCGACAGACCTCTTCCCCACACCTTAGGTGACCAAAATAAACTTGCAGTTTTGTTCC
>NW_016863450.1:0-1629 GCF_001698545.2 Rhinopithecus bieti | reverse complement strand
TACACAATACCTTAGAACTCCAACGTGATTCTGCATATGTTTCTTTTCCTGATTTTAAGGTCAACATATTATCTATAAAATATTAATCACAGATATATTAATGAGAACATTTATTATGATATATTTTAAAAGAGTATACAAATCTATTTTTTCACGAATCTGTGGTGTTTCTTAATCAACCTGTACATACTTTTTTCAGATTATTCCCACAACTTTTATGGTCAACCTAATAGAATTGCAAACTAAAATATTCTATTCATTAGAATAGAAAAAAATAGAAATTTGGCTAACTTGTATAAATTATTTCTTCAAAAAGGCAGTAATGTGTTCTTCTTCCCAGAAACACAGTATGTCCTATGCTTGAAATTTAATGAGGTAACTTTAATTATGTTATCTTTTCTATTTTTTAGCATTACTTAGTTTGATTGACTCAGCAATCTGTTAGTTATTCAAATGAGATTATCAATAAATAAGACTATTGAGAAATATAAACTTTTTTATGTTAACAAACTTTATGTCTAACAATTTTAAGTTTCAACATGCATGACAGTATATTTTGTGTATGTGTAATAAATAAATAAGCTTAAAAAGCTTTTATTGCATATACATTAAATTTTAAAACTCCTTTAGTTGTTTTGAGACAGGCTTTCCTTAATTCAGTATCTTCAGAATCAACGTGTGATGGCTTAGAGAATCATTAGAAATCTATATAAAATAATTGCATTAAGTAACCTAATTTTCCCTAAAAAAGAAATAAATCAATGTCTACACATTAGTGAACTACTGTTTCCACATTTAATATAATTAAATCAGGATCAACACATGATCCAAGGAGTACTGAGAGACATGAGACAGAATAAATATATACACACACACACACACACACACACACACACACACACACATATATATATATCCAGTCTTCTTTATAAACAAAATTTTCAAATTTGAACTATTTAAGACAGGTTGAAGAAAAAAGCAAATATGCCTAACAAAAACTTTAAGGACGATTTCATCATTATGGGTCAACTGATTATTTGACATTCATGAACTAAAATGTGATTTTTAAAACTGATCTTAAATTCTGATCAGAATATCCCTGGAGTTCAAGTTTCCTCCAGGGAATCCAAGAGGTCAAATCATACTTTTGTTGTTGACCATGTTCATTTGCGTTTATTTAGAAGTGTATACTGGAATGTTTCAGAGACAAACTGTGTTGTAACACCATAGCTCTAATAATTTTTAACTCATAGTTCTAATTGCCATCAGAATATATATGATTGTGCATGCTTATATCTTAAATACTATACTTTTGATTTTAATATATTAAAATAAAATACAAAGCCAACTTAAAAGGCTTATCAAAATCTGAATTTGTTTTATTTTATGTATTTTATCAGCATAAAACAGTTTAATTAATTGTGGTACAGTCATATAATAGAATATGAAAATCAAGGAGCCATAAGATAGAAAACAAACATAAAACAGAAATAATGTTCTGTTTTCTTTGCGAACAAATTTTTCAAATATTAACTATTTAACATAATTCAAAGAGAAAAGCAAACACACACAACTGAAGCTTTAAATACTATTTTAATATTAAGGGTACACTTATAATTTGACATGCAT
>NW_016863449.1:0-704 GCF_001698545.2 Rhinopithecus bieti | reverse complement strand
GTTCACTCTGTGATTTGTATTTTCACTCCCTTGATAGACTTTTTGAATGAATAGACATTGTGAAATGTAATGTATTCCAATTTAGAGATTTTTTTCTTATAGTTGATACTTTCTGGGTCCCGTTGGAAAGAAAGCTTTACTTACCTCAAGGTCATAGACATTGTTTAGCCCCATTGTTGAGTAAACTTCATTATTTCAGATGTAAAATCCACCTAATTGATTGGGGAAATGGGTATGTGTGTATGGCACTATCATAGGCTCCTCGGGGTGTCACATCTCCAGCCGGAAACCTCTGTGGCCGGCGGCACCTTCTGCCTGAGTATTGCTTGTGCCTGCTGGGCTCATTCTGCCCACTCGCCTGGCAGGCTGTGCTCACCTCATGCTACTGGCCTGGATCCCACACTTGCCAAGGGTGAGCCAGGCGCAGAGAGGTGAGAGGTGTATGGGCGAGTGAGAACAGGGTCTGGCCACTGCACACAGCCAGGCACACAGGGCAGGCAGCTCCAGGCGCCAGCACAGGTGTGGATTCTGTGTGAGGGTGCAGCTGAACCAGATGTACTGCATGTGGCTTCTGCTGCTGGCACCTACATCTGGATGAGGGGAACGCAGTGGCACCCAGAAGCTTGGAGACTCCAGGAACCACAGAGCCCCAAAGAGGGGCATGTTTCAGCCCTGTTTGTGTTACTGCTCTTTCAGTACCACCG
>NW_016863448.1:0-1637 GCF_001698545.2 Rhinopithecus bieti | reverse complement strand
AAACTCCCCAGACACCAGGTTAAAGAAGGAAGAGGTTTTTTATTCAGCCGGGAGCGTCGGCAGACCCGCGTCTAAAGAGCCGAGCTCCCCGAGAAAGAAATCCTTGGCCTTTTTAAAGGCTTACAACTTTAAGGGGTCCACGTGAAAGGGTCGTGATAAATCGAGCAAGCGTGGGAAACGTGACTGGGGGCTACCTGCATCAGCTAACAGAACAGAAAGTTTTACATACATGCTTTTTTTCATACAGTGTCTGGAATTTACAGATAACACAAGTAGTTCAGGCCAGGGGTTGATGTTATTATTATTACTTTGTTTAACTCCTAGGGCCGGGTGGTGGTGCCAAGGTTGTCTGGCTATTTATCTTACTTTTGTTTCTTTCTCTCTTTCCTCCCGTCTTGTGAACTAGGCAAGGTGGGGGGAGGAGGGCAGCAGGAGTAGTAGTGGCCTCCTTCCTTAACATGACTGAGAATGTAGCTAGTTAACATCATCATCACCAGCAGTGATGGCAGCTGCCATGTGCCAAGATCTGTCAAACTGTCCCATTGCATCCTCACAGCTACCAGGGACTTTGGGGTGGCACGTGGAGCTAGACTTTTTGGGGCTCCTCACCCATTGCTAGAGGAGTCAGGGCACTCACTGGGGTGACTCCTGCAGTCTCTGTCCAGCCAGGGCCGTGCCCAGCTTGGGGACGGCTCGGTTTCTCCTGGGTCACAGCTCAGAGCTCAGGAAGAAACAGCTCACGTCCCACCACGTCCCCTGAACTGTCGGGTGCTGATGTGGCCGGTGATGACCAGGACTCCCCCTCCTCAGGCCACAGCTGGGAGATCTTGGGGGCCGTGGGACTGTGGGGCTCGCAGGAGCCGGAGGGGCATTTGGTGGGGCTGGGGCCCCTTCGCTGGCTTCAGCCTCTCTCAGGGCCATGAAACAAAAGCAAAGGATGGTTTCTCCCCTTGGCGAAAAAGGAATTTCAGCTCAGAACAGACGCCTGAACCAAAACCAAGAAGTGTAAGAGTGTCTTCACTTTCCATCATCACCAGTTAGATGGGGCCACAGGGGTGACCACGAATGCTCAGTGCACGCCAGGTGGCCGGTGCCCCGCTGCTCGCCCTGTCTCGGTGCTTTGGGGCGTCCTCTGCTGCTGTGGAAACGCCCAGGAACCGGCTGAGTTGTGGTTCACGGCTGAGCTGCTCCGTTCCAGGAAGGCGAGCAGTCCACTGGATGAGCTGCCGGTCTTGGGGCAGTCGGAGTGGGGATCCTGGTCTTGGCTCCGTCCACACACCAGGCGACAGTGACCAGGGCACTCATCGCCAGCCGTCACGAGGCCCCACCATCTGCAGACCCCATTGCCTGCAGCACCTCCTGGTGGCAGCCTCCGTGGGGCCAGGAGCTCCAACAGCATGCAGAGTCAGAGCTGGGACCCGGGGCCACCAAGGAGAAAGAGAAGCCCCTCCGCTGCTACTGGGGACTTCACTATCCAAGGAGGAGGCTGAGGTTTTCATGCCCATGCTCTGGACCAATCCCAGAAATTCCAAGGAGAGCCCAGGACTTGTGCCGGGTGCTTACATCAGCACCCCCCCACCCCCTCAGCACCCACCCATCCCCTCAGCACCTGCTCACCTCCCCCAGTATCCGCCCAC
>NW_016863447.1:0-630 GCF_001698545.2 Rhinopithecus bieti | reverse complement strand
TTCATCCGTACGTCCAAATACCAACCATAGACCCCAACCTTAACAATGTCCCTGAACAGCAAGAAGTAGCCAGACAGACCACGGTACCCCTTATCACTATTATCAATAAAAGGTTGGACTGTTTGGACGAACAGAGGCAAGATGGCGCAGTTCCGGGTTCTTCACCGTCAACTTTCTCGCGCCCGGGAAAGACACAGGTCGACTGCGCAGGTGCAACCCGACTTCTGATGGAGAAAAACCGGAAACCGCTTAGCAACGCCTACCGCCCGGCCCCCGACCCGCCTATGTCCCACCCACTGCCCTCCCACTCCCAGGCCCAGGACATAAAAGCCGCTCCCAGCGGGCGCATGGCACGAACTTCCTCAGCCCCCACTCCTGTCGGGACTGCATTAGGAACCTCGCCTGAGAGCTCCACTGGGCGAGCGACTACCTTGGCCTCCCCTGCCGGTGACCAACGGACCTCACCCTTCCCACACCAAGCAGGCTGACCAAAAAATAAATTTGCAGTTTTGCTCCTAGCCTTGCCAACTCGCTGGTCCTTTAATACTCGCCCTGGTGTTCCTAGAAAGCAAATCAGTCAGCACCCATCAACTCGTCATTTACATCAGGTATAACTCCCAATGCAATCCT
>NW_016863446.1:0-630 GCF_001698545.2 Rhinopithecus bieti | reverse complement strand
TCGAGCGGCTGTGTGTCCAGTGTGTCCGAGCCTCTTCCTCGGTTCTGGGCTTGGGGGGCGGTTCCCTTGCAAACCGTGGGCCCCTGACTGGGACGCCCTGGTGCCGGCGCCGGCACCCTCGGGGCCTTCCCTGCTTGCGCGGTGCGTTCCTCGGGGTCGGTACAGGCATAGTCCCGGGGGGCGTGAGGTTCCCGAGTGCTCTCCCACCTCGCCGACAGGAGGGAGGGTGGCCGAGCGGGCCGGGGCGGGCGCGGCGTGGGTGCGCCAGGAGCTCCGCGGTTGCCGCCAAGCCAGCTTGAGGGGACCCTCGGCGTCCGGTGAGCACCCCGCGGAGCCCCCACGGCAGCGGGTGGAAATGACGTAAGGCGCCTAGCAACGGGGACCAGCGCGCCGGAAGTGATGCCTTCCAGGTTGGCTTGGCTGCGGAAGCGACTCCCGCCAGGGCGGGGCGCGGCACGGGAGGGCGGGGAAACCAGCAATTTCCGCTTCCGGTCCGTCGCCCCTTTCGGTTGCTTCCCGTCTCCTCGGCGGCTCCCCTCCCCCGCCCGGCTCTCCGCGCCCCTTTTGGGCGGCGGGGCGGCGGAGCCGTCGGCGTGCGGTCCCCCCTTTCGTTCGTGAGTGCGCCCGTGG
>NW_016863445.1:0-630 GCF_001698545.2 Rhinopithecus bieti | reverse complement strand
TGAGGACAGTTTAGAGTAATAAAAAAGTTTTGTTCTGTTTTTTTGGCAGTTTGCTAATAGACCCAGTAGAAAGCCTTTTTCCATTCACCTATGGGTTTACTAAGGCTTCCATTAGGGTTTGCAAACAGCACTGTTTTACTTCCTGTTGGAAATAGTCATTCTTTTCTTTAATCCACTTTCATCTTTCACCTGTGTTTATTTCTTGACTAACTATGGGATGTCAGTTGTTCATCTTCAAATTCCTTTGCAGCCTGTCTGTACTGCTGCCTGTTTCTCCACAGTAGTTAAAACGTGGCTTAATAGTTGCACTGCATTTCTGCAGATAAATGAAACAGTTTAAATTTTGTAAAGCTTGTGTATGTCTATCAGGGTCATCAGGAAACTGTCCTAAGTCTGGCTTTATGTGTATAAGTTTACCACAACGAGAAGGAAATGTAAACCTTAGAAGCACCATGTGCATTGTGCTTTTGTTACAGGGGCAAGAGTAGAGTTGGAGGTTTCCTGGGATTGCAAAACCAGGGGTGGTTTTTATATGACTATTCTGAGTCCTAGACAAAGGATGGAGATAGGGCACCCAGAAATTGCATTTGACGCTTCTCTAGAGATTTGTCTCTTTGACTTTGTACCATT
>NW_016863444.1:0-245 GCF_001698545.2 Rhinopithecus bieti | reverse complement strand
TCTGAGAAGGCATATTTTGGATCGTATTGAAAGTAGTTTTTGAAAGGTTTTGATATTTTGGATCACATTGGAAGTAGTATATTTCCTTTGTCACAGAATTACACCGTTCTTTTCATGGAGCAGCTTGATAACACTGCTTTTGTGGAATCTGCAATAGGATATTTGGGAGTTCATTTAAGTGTATGGTGACAAAGGAAATCTCCTCAGATAAAAGCAAAAGAAGATTTCTGAGATACTGCTCTGTG
>NW_016863443.1:0-1364 GCF_001698545.2 Rhinopithecus bieti | reverse complement strand
ACTGGAGCTGTTCCTATTCGGCCATCATGCTCCGCCCCCCCCAAAGCGGTATTTTTTTAAAGCAAGTTAGACTACATCAACACTTCAAAACTCTTCAATCTCCATGTGACAGTCAGCCTACTTCTCCAGGCTTGCCATTTTCTACTCCCTTTTTCATTCTTTTTTTTCTTTCTTTCTTTCTTTCTTTCTTTTTTTTTTTTTTTTTTTTTTGAGATGGAATCCTGCTCTGTCACCTAGGCTGGAGTGCAGTGGGCAGTGGTGGGATCTTGGCTCACCACAACCTCTGCCTCCCAGGTTCAAGCGATTCTCCTGCCTCAGCCTTCCCAGTAGCTGGGACTACAGGTGCGCCCCACCATGCCAGACTAATTTTTGTATTTTTAGTGGAGACGGGATTTCACCATGCTGACCATGCTGGTTTTGAACTCCTGACCATGAGATCTGCCCTCCTCAGCCTTCCAAAGTGCTGGGATTTCAACTGTGAGTCACTGCGCCTGGCCTCATTCTTTATATTTGGGTGACATGGTCCTTTATTCAAGTCTTCAAAATATACCAATGACTGCCTCACACTGAGACCATTACACATGATGTTTCCTCTGCCTGGGCTGCTCTTTGCCTCCTTTCTTTGTCTTGCTAACTCTTACTTATCTTTATATCATAGTTTTAGTGTCATCCTCAGAAAAACTCTCTGTACCCTTCATTCTAAATGAGGTCAATCCTGTTATTTTCTCTTTATAAAGCCCTATTATTTAAAAATATTATGTATTGCAATTTATACTCCCTATGTATTTGTGACATTGTTTATTTAATGAGGATTTTCCACACTGTATTTTATGTCTCACAGATATTGAACCTATAAATAGATGACTTGCTTCATAAAAGAGCAACAGCGTTTTGCAATTACTTCTCATAGTAAATTCAAACTTTCCAGCCTGCTTTTCTATGTCCCTTTTCGATTAACTTTCCCCATCTGGCAGTGCTTACTTGCAAAGAAGAGAAGCAGAGAAGATTAAAAACAACATGTAGACAGTCTTCCAAGTGCCAGGCCGTGTGCTAGATACATTTACCTACACAGTCTAATTTAAACCTCACCATAATCTTCCTGAAAGATGCGTTGTTGTCCCTACTTCTACAGATGAGAAAACTGAGTTTGAGATGGTGATTTATGTGAAATCTGGAATGTAAACCTAAGTACGAATCATATCTCATGGCCTTTTTTCCTGCATTGCAGGCAAACTAGGCTGCTTGCCTTACCTTATATACCCATGACTCATATAGGAGCATTTCCCCCTTCTTATCAGAAACACTGAAGAGTTTAGGGATGAAGTATTACCATGTATGAAACCTATTTTCCAATGAGTTAGCAA
>NW_016863442.1:0-1252 GCF_001698545.2 Rhinopithecus bieti | reverse complement strand
AGACGGAGTCTTGCTCTGTCGCCCAGGCTGGAGTGCCAGAGGCCGGATCTCAGCTCACTGCAAGCTCCGCCTCCCGGGTTTATGCCATTCTCCTGCCTCAGCCTCCCGAGTAGCTGGGACTACAGGCGCCCGCCACCTCGCCCGGCTAGTTTTTTTTTTTTTTTTTGTATTTTAAGTAGAGACGGGGTTTCACCGTATTAGCCAGGATGGTCTCGATCTCCTGACCTCGTGATCCGCCCGTCTCGGCCTCCCAAAGTGCTGGGATTACAGGCTTGAGCCACCGCACCCGGCCATCTTTATTCCTCCCCCTGCCTGCTTTGTGCCCTTAAGCCAGGCCCTCCCTGTCTCTGACCCTCGCTTTCCTCCTCTGCACAGTTAGGCTGATGATAGCACAGACCTCCAAGCCTTGCACAGTGGCCTCAGACCACACACGCTGTTATTTGTTGTGACAGACAGCGAAGGGTGGTGGTTAAGAGTGCAGCCTGGGCTGGGCGCGGCGGCTCACACCTGGAATCCCAACACTTTGGGAGGCCAAGGCGGTAGGATTGCTTGGGCCCAAGAGTTCAAGACCAGCCTGGGCAACATGGAGAAACCCCGCCTCTACAAAAAAACCACAAAAATTAGCCAGGCGCGGTAGTGCACACCTATAGTCCCAGCTGCTCAGGAGGCTGAGGTGGGGAGATCACCTGAGCCCAGGACGTGGAGGTTGTAGTGAGCCGAGATCGAGCCGTTGCACTCCAGCCTGGGCAACAGAGTAAGACCCTGTTTCAGAAAAAAATAAAGAAAGAAAGAACGCAGCCTGGAGTTTGAATCCCTGCGGTGTGACTCCCCTGCTGTGTGACCTTGGCCAAGTGATAGAACCTCTCTGAGACTGTTCCCATCTATAAAATGAGACTGATAATAGCACCTGCCTCCTTGGGGACTGTTGAGGGGGTGTTGCATGCAATTACACGTGTTGCATATTGGGTTCAGTAAGTGCTGGGTGGGGTTTTTTTTTTTTTTTTTTTTTTTGGACGGAGACCCCTTTGCCGCCCGGGCTGGAGTGCAGTGGCCAGATCTCAGCTCACTGCAAGCTCCGCCTCCCGGGTTTACGCCATTCTCCCACCTCAGCCTCCCGAGTAGCTGGGACTACAGGCGCCTGGCACCTCGCCCGGCTAGTTTTTTGTGTTTTTTAGTAGAGACGGGGTTTCACCGTGTTAGCCAGGAGGTCTTCTGACCTCGTGATCCGCCCATCTCGGCCTCCCAAAGTGCT
>NW_016863441.1:0-246 GCF_001698545.2 Rhinopithecus bieti | reverse complement strand
TTCTGTCGCCCAGACTGGAGTGCAGTGGTGAGATCCTGGCTCACTGCAACCTCCGCCTCCCGGGTTCAAACAATTCTCTTGCCTCAGCCTCCCGAGTAGCTGGGATTACAGGCGTGTGCCACCACACCCGGCTATTTTTGTATTTTTTAGTAGAGACGGGATTTCACCATGTTGGTCAGGTTCATCTCGAACTCCTGACCTTGTGATCCGCCCGCCTCAGCCTCCCCAAGTGCTGGGATTACAGGC
>NW_016863440.1:0-1364 GCF_001698545.2 Rhinopithecus bieti | reverse complement strand
CCATAATTTATTTAGCATTAACTCAGACTAATTACCTGTGGGTCTTTTTACAAATACTGAGTTTATAATTTCGGTAGAATCTCTGCAGAAGATTGTGATGAACAGTCAAGGCTGATAAATGTTTTCCCATTCTAATACATTTAGTTATTCCCAAATTCCAAGTTGTATAACACATAATGCAATATTTTGGATTCTTCATTGCTATGTATTTTCTTAGGGCACCCAACAGATTCAAAATTCCTGGAAATCTAAAAGTGTTGTAAAATTTCTGATGCATATAGTCAAATTGCTTTCTAGAAAATACTAGAAATCTGATATTTTATATGAAAACAACTGTCTTCCCTAGGATGAATTAATTATTTTTAAGGTTTATATTTGATTTTTTAAATGGCATCTCTATATTTTGGGAGTTTTTGTTGTTATTGTTGTTGTTTTCTTTTTTGAGACAGAATCTCACTCTGTTGCCCAGGCTGGAGTGCAGTGGCACAATCTCGGCTCACTGCAACCTCTGCCTCCAGGGTTCAAGCAATTGTCCTTCCTCAGCCTTCCTAGTAGCTGGGATTACAGGCGTCCACCACCATGCCCAGCTAATTTTTGTATTTTCAGTAGAAACAGGGTTTCTCCATGTAGATCAGGCTGGTCTTGAACTCCTGACCTCAAGTGATCCACCCGTCTCGGACTCCCAAAGTGCTGGGGTTCAGGTGTGAGCCACTGCACTGGCCTTATATTTTTTATTTTTAATGATGTTTCTCCTATATGTATTTAATAATTGTGTACATGATAATATAAAATATTTATCATATTAGTAGCAAAGTTTTTTCTTCCTTTTTCACTTTTATTATAATATAATGAAATACTAGGTAAAAGAACATGCTCTGGAGTCAGACCAGCTGGGTTTCAATCCTGACTCTGCCCTTATTGGCTGTTACCCTCTGTAAATATCTTGAACTCTGTTTCTTAGTTTCTTTATCCATAACAGGGGGACAATAACAGCATCTATTTCACCAAGTAATCGTAAAAATTAAATATGTTAATAAATGTAAAACTTTTAGAAAATCTCCCATTTCTTGTTTGTTGCCTTCCTGCAGGAACTGTAATGTTAGATTAGATTACCATTCTCTGTTCTTCAATGTCCAAGTCAACTCTTTCATTGAAATCAATTTCAATCTTCTCCCACTGCGTTATTGGTAAACTTTTTATGTTTATGACTCAAATAATTGATTAAATTTTCCATGAATTTCAGATATGGCCTTTGCCGCTAGGATATTTTGTATTTTTAAGCTTTTTTATTTTATTTTTTTTAAGTACTATATTTCATTTATTCGTTCATCTGTTGATGGACACTTAGATTAATTCCATATCAC
>NW_016863439.1:0-1363 GCF_001698545.2 Rhinopithecus bieti | reverse complement strand
AATGGAATTGCATTTTAACAGAAACTATTCTCATTGTTTGCTTTCATCTTCTAAATAGGAAAGCCAATTTGAGGGTTGAATATTTATCTGGTGCGTTTGATGGAGCCAATTAAGATAATTCAGGTTAATAGAAAAAATAATTTAATACGTTTCTCACTTAGCTGATTCATAAAGTTGACAATGACTCCTATCTACAATAGCTATTCCAAAAAAGTCTGTGATAAATTCAGCCTTCTTCTTAAAGGAAAAACAAAATACTGTAAATTTTACTCAGAACTCATAGTTTTAAACTTCATTAATTGTACACAATAAATTGAAGTGACAATATTTATATAATATAGATTTCAAGATTATCTTCTCAGCATGTATGAAGATGATTATGATGTTTCATTATAGCTATGCACCTACTTACATCAAAAATTAATGTATCACAGCAGTGTCTTTCAGGCAGTAGTTAAAATAAAAAGAAATACTTCACTAGATAAGATAAATACTAACAAGAGGTTGCTGCAGACATCAAAGTGCAACCCTTTTTTTTTTTTTTGAGATGGAGTCTCGCTCTGTTGCCCAGGCTAGAGTTCAGTGGCGTGAACTCGGCTCACCGCAACCTCTGCCTCCCAGGTTCAAGCGATTCTCCTGCCTCAGCCTCCCGAGTAGCTGGGACTACAGGCGCACACCACCACGCCCAGCTAATTTTGTGTTTTTAGTAGAGACAGGGTTTCACCATGTTGTCCAGGATGGTCTCAATCTCTTGACCCCGTGATCTACCTGCCTCAGCCTCCCAAAGTGCTGGGATTACAGGCGTGAGCCGCTGCACCCAGCCTGATGATTAGGTATCTTAATTTTTACCTGGGAGGCTAGAGTCACTCGTGTGACTACAACAGGGTGGGTATTTGGTTATTTTTGTGATTGTTTAATGTGTTCGTCTGTGTTCATGTTCAGATTGAGTAAGTTGCAATCTTGTTATTGTCTTGTCCCACCATGGTTACAGAGTGACCTTATATGATTATCGTTGTTATTCTGTGAAAACTGCTTATCTTGCATGAGGGAACGCTATAGACTAGTTAGCTGCCAGCTGCAGGCTGTCAGGGTCATCTTGCTGTTTATCACATTCTCAATCAGCTATTAAGCTTGGACTCTGACATGTGCTTGTTTCCACATAGGACTTTATGAAACCCAGGTCACAACGTGTGACCAAGAGTTGGGAAGAGGGATAGTCCCCCTGTTTCCGTAGAGTTTCCATGCAATGACTTTGAGAGTTTGCTGCTTCAAGAAAGCTCTGGGCCTGATGGCAGCATCCTCTTCAGGGCTGGGGTCAGGGGGTGAAAGGGAGCTGCTGCCCTCCAGTGGCTGTCTGGGAAAT
>NW_016863438.1:0-1407 GCF_001698545.2 Rhinopithecus bieti | reverse complement strand
ATATGTGTATTATATTATATATTATATGTTATATAGTATGCATGTTATATATTATATAGCATGCATATTATATATTATATATTATGTATAGTATGTATATTATACATTATATATCGTGTGTATATTACACATTATATATAGTGTGTATATTATACATTATACATAGTGTATGTTATATATTATATATATACATAAAATCAGAAAATCTGCATTTTGGTAAAATAATGGATCTAGGCCGGGCGCGGTGGCTCAAGCCTGTAATCCCAGCACTTTGGGAGGCCGAGATGGGCAGATCACGAGGTCAGGAGATCGAGACCATCCTGGCTAACACAGTGAAACCCCGTCTCTACTAAAAAATACAGAAAAAAAAAAAAACTAGCCGGCCGTGGTGGCGGGCGCCTGTAGTCCCAGCTACTCGGGAGGCTGAGGCAGGAGAATGGTGTAAACCCGGGAGGCGGAGCTTGCAGTGAGCTGAGATCCGGTCACTGCACTCCAGCCTGGGCGACAGAGCAAGACTCCGTCTCAAAAAAAAAAAAAAAAAAAAAAAAAATGGATCTAGTTAATAGCCATCAATGGATAAAAGCATTAGATGAAACACTCATAGGAAACTTGACCACAGAGGGATCAGGCTGAGGCTACCTCAACCACGGATGAGTCTGTGTCACTAAAAACAGGATAGACAACCTGATGTCATAGGCTATAGGCCTCCAGATGTGATGCAGCGCAATGCTCGCAGCACCACCTGAATGTAACCATGCCTTAAGAGTTTTCTTTCTGGCCAGGCGCGGTGGCTCACACCTATAATTCCAACACTTTTGGAGGCTGAGGCGGGCAGATCACCTAAGGTTAGAAGTTCAAGACTACTCTGGCCAACATGCTGAAACCCTGTCTCTACTAAAAATACAAAAAATTAGCTGGGCATGGTGGTGGGTACAGGTAATCCCAGCCACTCAGGAGGATGAGGCAAGAGAATTGCTTGAACTCGGGAGGTGGAATTTGCAGTGAGCCGATATTGCACCATTGCACTCCAGCCTGGGCAACAAGAGTGAAATTCTGTCTCAAAAAAAAAAGTTTTCTTTTTTTCTTTTAGAGACAAGGGCAGGGCGAGGTGGCATGTGCCTGTACGTCCCAACTACTCGGGAGGCTGAGGCAGGGGAATCACTTGAGTCCAGAAGTTCTGGGCTACGGTGCACTATGTCAATCAGGTGTCTGCACTAAGTTCAGCATCAACATCGTGACCTCCAGAGAGTGGGGGACCACCAGGTTACCTAAGCAGTGGTGAACTGGCTCAGGCTGGAAATGGAACAGGTCAAAAATCCCGTGCTGATCTGTAGTGGAATCATGCCTGTGAAAAGTCACTGCACACGAGCCTGGGCAATATAGCAAGATCCTGTCTCTCTCTTTTTT
>NW_016863437.1:0-1636 GCF_001698545.2 Rhinopithecus bieti | reverse complement strand
TATATAATTATATAATATAAACATATATACACATATATTATATACATATATACATATATACATATATTTAATACATACATATTATATATGATATATTATATAATTTATATCTTATATATCATATATCACATAATATATATAATTACAAATTATATTTTAAAAGAAATTGCTGGTTGGGTACGGTGGCTCATGCCTGTAATCCCAGCACTTTGGGAGGCCAAGGCAGATGGATCACCTGAGGTCAGGAGTTTGAGATCAGCCTGGCCAACATGGTTAAACCCCATCTCTACTAAAAATACAAAAATTCACCAGGGGTGGTGGAGCACGCCTGTAATCACCACTACTTTGGAGGCAGAGGCAGGAGAATCACCTGAACCCAGAAAGCGGAGGACGCAGTGAGCCGAGATTGTACCACTGCACTCCAGCCTAGGTGACAGAGCTAGACACTGTCTCAAAAACAAAAACAAAGAAAAGAAATTGCTTAGCATCATGCCTGACATGTATTAGAACTCCATCTATATGACTTGTGAGAAGCCAGATAGTGTCATGGTAAAGAACAGGGACTCCAGGTACAGGCTGCTTGGTTCAACTCTCAACCAGCTGTGTGCATTTGGGCCAGTCTCTTTACTTCTTTGTGCCTCAGTTTTCTTGCCTGAAGTCATAGCAAGGTTGTTGTAAAAATTAAGTGAGTTGAAAAGAGTAAAGTGCTTACAACAGCATTCCCTGGCACATGATCAGCCGCAAGCATGTGCATGCCATTTTTACTCTAATGACAGGACAAGGACACAGACTCCAGCTAGGAGCCTTGGTTCCCTCTGGCACAGGCAGCAAAGACTTTGATGGCTTCGAACTTCCTATGTTGTTTCCTCTGGTCTTTAGTAGGGTGGAGTTTCTCAGGAGAGGAGCAAGCACCAAGCTTAGGATTAGATGACCCATGGCCGAACCTGGGCCTGCCACTAATCAGCTGTGTGACTTTGGGCAAGTGACTTGTCTTCTCTGAGTCTCATGTTCCTCTTCAGTACAAAGAGCACAATGATAAGCCTATCGAGACTGGAGAAGCCAGCAGACATGCATGTCTTAGTTTGGGTTTCCTGGAAGTAGACCCTGATGCAAGGATTGAAGTGCAAATAATTTATTTAGAGGCGGCCAAATTTCAACTGCCAGTTGTTTGTTTGGGAGGCAAGTCCAGGAAACACCAGTGGGACAGCTGAAAACTGAGACAGGAAAGGAAATGTAGCAATTAAAGGGAACTCATTTAAAATAGTTTCCACCATGGGCAGCCAAGGCTCAGCCTTGCATGGCACCTCTGGGAGACAGCATAGAACATGCACCTCAGAGACATCCCACTCAGGGTAAAGGAGCTGGGGCACCTACCCACCGATATTCTCCGCCCATTATTGACGGCTGCTTCCAAGGGCGTGAGAATGTGCTTCCTGTACTGCAAGGGTGAGAAATGGGATCAAGGGCATGAGAACGTGCTGCCTGCACTGCAAGGGCTAGACCTAGGGTCAAGGGCATGAGAATCTGCTGCCTGCACTGCAAGCGTCAGACGTGGGGACAAGGGCATGAAAATGTGCTGCCTGCACTGCAAGGGTCAGGCCTGGGGACAAGAATATTGGCTCTGATAGTGGCTCCA
>NW_016863436.1:0-627 GCF_001698545.2 Rhinopithecus bieti | reverse complement strand
CTGGGTTCCTCTGGTTACATAAAATACTATTAATAACAGGTTATTTATATTTTTCACTTTCATTCTCTCACGAATGTACAATGGAATTTTCTAGAGGCCATGAGATGTGTGCTCTCACAACAGAATGAACGTAAAAGCTGCAAAAGCGGAGATGGGGGTCCAGCTGTCTTCTCTTTAGCTACATATCAGAGATTTGCAAAAATGTAGGACAATGGCTGGGTGCGGTGGCTCATGCCTGTAATCCCAGCACTTTGGGAGGCCAAGGCAGGCGGATCACAAGGTCAAGAGATCGAGATCATCCTGGCCAACATGCTGAAACCCCATCTCTACTGAAAACACAAAAATTAGCTGGGTGTGGTGGCGCACGCCTATAGTTCCAGCTGCTCAGGAGGCTGAGGCAGGAGAATCGCTTGAACCCAGGAGTTGGAGATAGCAGTGAGCTGAGATTGTGCCACTGCACTCCAGCCTAGTGACAGAGCAAGACTCCATCTCAAAAAAAAAAAAAAAGGACTATGCCATTCTCATCAACCCTAACTTTTTTTCAAAGTATAGTGGGTTTTAGTTTTGTTTTGTTTTTTTGTTTGTTTTTTTGAGACAGAGTTTTGCTCTTTTGCCCAGGCTGGAGTG
>NW_016863435.1:0-630 GCF_001698545.2 Rhinopithecus bieti | reverse complement strand
TTTCTTTTACATTTGCTGAGGAGTGCTCTACTTCCAACTATATGGTCAATTTTGGAATAAGTGCGATGTGGTCCTTGGAGCACCATTATAACAAAATTAGAAAGAGAAGTTGATGCAGTGCCCAAATGATGACCAAAACATAATTTGGAGGCTCACTGCACAATATTCTTTCCAGTGTAGAGGAATGTCCTTCAACCGGAACAAGCTGAGAGCCAGAGGAGAAATAATAAAATCTTCAAAACAGCTGAAATATTCCTAAATATTACAGGGATGTGTTGGTGTCTTTCCAGGGCCTACAGGTTATTAGCCTAAACATAATCTTAATTGGTAGCAAAACTGCTAGTGTAGGATGTGGAGGTTGGGTTAGTCTTGGCTGTACTTCAAGTTAACTATGCCTCAGTTTCCTTGTCTGTTAAAAAGGGAGTTGATTTTGTTATGATTTCAATATTTAAAATATTATGGTTTCCAAGGACATAATAGATTAAAAGAGACTACCAGAGGTAGCTACACTGTCATTCCTAAGAAGTGTTTGGGACATCCAGATAAGATGGAACAGGCATCTTTACATTTCAGTATAATCCTTCTGTTTCAAACATAAAATAATGGTAGTTAAAATATAAAATATGTAGT
>NW_016863434.1:0-1396 GCF_001698545.2 Rhinopithecus bieti | reverse complement strand
TAGGCAGTATGGTAATTTTAATGCTATTGGTTCTTGAGATCTGTGAGCGTGGAATGTTTTTCTATTTGTGTCATCTTCAATTTCTTTCATCAGTGTTTTGTAGGGTTTTTTTTTTTTTTTTTTTTTTTTTTTTTTTTTTTTTTTTTGTAGAGATCATTTGCTTCTTTCTAAAATGTATTCCTAGGTACTTTTTTTGTAGTTATTGTAAATGGGATTGCCTTATTGTTTTTTTTCTCAGCTAGATCATTATTGATGTACAGAAAAGTTACTGATTTTGTATGTTGATTTTGCATCCTGCAATTCTTCTAAATTCATTTATAAAACTTAAGAGTTTTGGGGTGGAATCTTTAGGTTTGCCTGGATATGCGATCATGTCATCAGAAAACAGGGATCATTTAACTTCCTCTTTTCCAATTCGGCTGCCTTTTATTTCTTTCCCTTGACTGATTGCTCTGTCTAGGGTTTCTAGTACTATGCTGATTAGGAGTGTTGAGCGTGGGCATCCTTCTCTTGTTCCAGTTCCAGATGAAATGTTTCAACTTTTCCCCATTCAGTATGATGTTAGCTATGGGTTTGTCATATATGGCCATTATTATTATTTTGAAGTTTGTTCCTTCTATGCCTAGTTCGTTAACAGTTTTTTTTTTTTTTTTTTATCATGAAGAGATCCTGAATATTGAATGCTTTTCTTTACTTTATTGAGATGATTACAGGTATTTTGTACTTAATTATGTTTATGTGATATATCACATTTATTGATTTACATAGGTTGAACCATCCTTGCATCCCTGGTATAAAACCCATTTTAAAATGGTGTTTCATCTTAATGATGTGCTGTTGGATTCAATTTGCTATTATTTTGTTGATAATTTATGTGTCTATGTTAATCAGGGATATTGGTCTGCAGTTTAATCTTTTCTTCTGTTTTGTCTGGTTTTGGTGTCAGGGTGATACGGGCCTTGTGGAATGAGTTAAGGATAATTTTTTGGAACTGTTTCAGGAGAATTGATATTAATTCTTCTTTGTATATTTGGTAGTATTCAACTGCTAATTCATACAGTCTTTGGCCTTTCCTTGGTGGGATATGTTTTATTGGAGATTCATTCATCCTAGTTATTATTGGTCTGTTCAGACTTTTATCCTTCATTTTTGGAAGGTTGTATGTGTCTAGAAATGTATCCATTTCCTATAGATTTTATAGTTTGTGAGTATATAGTTGTTCATAATAGTCTCTAATGACCTATTTTATTTCTGTATTATCAATTGTAATGTCTTCTTTTTCATATCAGATTTATTTATTTGGATCTTCTCTCTTCTTTTCATGGCCATTCTAGATAGTGGTTTATCAATTTTATCTTTTTAAGACTCAACTATTCATATCGTTGATCTTCTCTTT
>NW_016863433.1:0-280 GCF_001698545.2 Rhinopithecus bieti | reverse complement strand
TCCTCCTCCCCACACTGCGGGGGGAATGATCCCCACCTCCTCCTCCCCACACACTGCAGAGGGAATGGCCCCCACTGCCGCCTCCTCCCCAAACACTGCAGAGGGAATGGCCCTACTGCCTCCTCCTCCCCACACACTGTGGGGGGAATCATCCCCACTGCCTCCTCCTCCCCACACTGCGGGGGAATCATCCCCACTGCCTCCTCCTCCCCACACTGCGGGGGGAATGGCCCCACTGCCTCCTCCTCCCCACACTGCGGGGGGAATGGCCCCCCTGCCT
>NW_016863432.1:0-1407 GCF_001698545.2 Rhinopithecus bieti | reverse complement strand
ACTACCACTCTTCATCAAGATGTACTGTGCTGCCATCTTCTTTTGTAGGCATCTGTTTAGTTCATATACAAAAAGATAGGTCAGTTGGTTTGTTGGTTTGGAAGTTGGGTCTGCTTTGGTGAGAAGGCCTTTCTCTCATTTATTCATTCATTCATTTATTTAATATTTTGGAGCACCTAATCTCTCTCTCTCTCTCTCTCTCTCTCTCTCTCTCTCTCTCTCTGACACAATACTAAACAGTGATAACAGAGAGATGAAGAAGACCCAAGCACTGCCATTAAGAATCCGTGATCAGGCTTTCAGCATCCCCTGCCCCACATCACGTGTGAAGCCAGGTCCCCAGGAAGCCACAAGGAGATTCCCCTCTGTTCTTCCACACAAAGTTTTCTGTACCATACACCACTAAAGAAAACTCGGCAAAAGAATGGAAGAACAACCCAATAAATTGTTAAATTCAATTCTGTCTTTACACTCAATGTCTCACATTACATCTTATGATTTCTTTTTTATTTTGTGTGTGTGTGTGTGTGTGTGTGTGTGTGTGTGTAAAGCTTATCATTGTTTAGTGACATTTGCCTCCCTTTCTAATTGTTCCATGCATGATCACCTATCACTCACAGATTGCGCCACAATTTAGGCAAGGGATACACAAGTAAGTTTTGCCAAAGAGAATTTTTGTCAATTGAATCCTATTTAACAGAAGCCTGTGGAGGCATCTTTTGTTTCTACCTCCTTTTACTCCTCAACAAATTAATCTCTTGCTTAGATCTGAATTACTATCTACAGTAAAACCTCAGTTGAATTTGTCAGATCATGGTCTGTTCTGATTGCTTTTTTTCTGATGAAGCAGAAAAAGCCTTAGTAAGTAAAATCTAGTAACCATTTTCAAAGAAGATTGCAGGACCTCAGGCAAATCTTTGACCATCAGAGTTGGAGGTGACAAAGAAGAAATTAGAAAACTGAAAAGTAAACGTCGTGACTTAGTCTAATGATCTGAGCTTATTTTCTTGTGCCTTGCTTCTTTGTCCTAGGAGCTAAATAAACACAGTAAACAAATCTAATTCTGGTTATCAAAGTTTTATTGGGTTACTTACCCTCATCACTGGCCTCCAGAACTTCCAGACTGTCACAAATTTCACTTAGTGATTCAGCCATTGTAGGATGACTAAAATAAAATAAAAAGCGAAAGATCATCCTTTGATATTCAGGGCGTAATGCAATCCTTTCACCCTACCCCTTATCCTTCAGTTATATTCTTAAAATAGCCTAGAAAACATATACAAATGGAATTGCCATTACAGAGAATTATCCTTCCTTTAAAAAAAACAATGATTCTGAATGATTCCATTTACATAAAATGTCCAGAATAAGCAAATACATAGACACAGAGAATGTCTTGCTTAGGGC
>NW_016863431.1:0-1407 GCF_001698545.2 Rhinopithecus bieti | reverse complement strand
AAATTCTTGTTTCATGTAGTCAAATACGTTAATATTTTATTTTATAGTATGTGCATTTTGTATCTTGTGAAGTCATTCTTAGAGTCCAAAACAGACTTTAAAAATTTTACTGCCTCTTTTTATACTTTTTTATAGTTAATATTTTTATACATCTGGATTTAACCTATGTGTATGGTTTGTCATATTATCCTGGCACCTTTTCTTTCTCTTATTAATTTAATTGAAGTATAATGGACATAAAATAAACTGTACATATTTAAAGTGTGTGTCCTTTTCTATACTGATATTTGTGTATCTCTGTGTCTGTATTCATATGTTTTTCCAACACATCTCACCACAATCATGATGGTAATCATATCCATATAACTCCTGCATGTTTCCTTGTGCTCCTTAATATTTCCTGTTTCCCACTTTTCCCCACCTCCTTTTTTTTAGGCAAACATTGATCTTCTTTCTGTTTATTGTAGTTTGCATTTTGTAGTTAAATTGAATCACACTTTATATCCCATTTTTGCCTGGCTTCTTTAAATTAATATAATTTTTTATATTTATTGATATTGTTATATGTCTTACTAGCTCACTCTTTTTTATTTTTAAATAGTATTTCTTTATATGGATATGTTTATCCATGCAACTGTATGTCCATTTTATTTATCAACTCATGAATGAATGGGCTGTTTTTAGTTTATTACAAATAAACCTGCTATGAACATTTGTGCAAAAGTCTTTATATAGACATATGCTTCATTTTCTTTTGAGTAAATTCCTTGCAGTCAAATGGTTGGATCATATGGTAGGTGTATGTTTACCTTTTTTAAGAAACAGCCTAACAGTGTTCCAAAGTGGTTGTACCCTAACTTTCCAATGTACAGTGTATGAGACTTCTATTTGTTCTACATTCTGTCAAACAGTTGGTATGGTAAGTCTTTTTAAAATTTTAGTCATTGTAATAGGTGTGCAGGAGAATCTCATTATAGTTTTAGTTTGCATTACTTTAATGACTAATGATTTTGAACATTTTTTCATGTACTTACGTGTCATCCAGATATCTTCCTGTGAGAAGTGCCTGTTAACATCCTTTTCTCTTTATTTACTGAATTGCGGTTTCCTCATTAAGTTTTGAGAGGTATTAATTAATATATTCTGCATGCGAAAATATGGTATGCAAATATTGTCTCCTAGTCTATGGCTTGCTTTTCATTCTCTCATAGGTGCAGCCAAAGTTTTAAATTTTGATGAATTCTGATTTATCATTTTTTTTCTTTGGATTGTGCTTTTGGTCACATGTCTGCAAAATATTTACCTAACCCAATATCATAAAGATTTTTTCTATGATTTTTTATAAGTCTTATAATTTAAGTTTTACATTTAGATCTAAAATCTATTTTAGTTAATTTTTGTATATGG
>NW_016863430.1:0-2052 GCF_001698545.2 Rhinopithecus bieti | reverse complement strand
CATTAACTTTTCTCTCAAATATAATCTTGAAAACATTAAATTTTCTCTCAAATTTAATCTTGAAAACATTAAATTTTCTCTCAAATTTAATCTTGAAAACATTAAATTCTCTCTCAAATTAGTCTATAAATTAACTTTCAGCACTTAATTGCTTCCTGTTTTAAAATTATTTTGAAGCAATCACATAGTTATAGAAAAGTTGATGTATAATCAATGACTTGTTTTTTTCAGGTCATTTGCTGAATTATTTGAGGGTCAATTGCTTTCCTGTTTCCCCATCATCTAAACTTTTAGTGTATATTTCTTCAGAGAAGGATGGTCTACATACTGGCAGTACAATTATTATGATTGGGAAATTAACATGGATATATTACTACCATCTAATCATCAAACCCAATATTCAAGTTTCACCAATTGTCTCAGTAATATTTATAGCTGCTGGGTGTGGTGGCTCATACTTGTAACCACAGCACTTTGGGAGGCTGAGGCAGGGAGATCACTGGAGCCCAGGAGTTTGAGACCAGCCTGGGCAATGTGACAAAACCCCGTCTATGCAAAGAATACAAAAATTAGACAGGTGTGGTGGTACATCCCTGTAGTCCCAGCTACTCGAGAGGCTGAGGCAGGAGGATCACTTGAGCCCAGGAGGTAGAGGCTGCAGTGAGCCTAGATCGCACCACTGCACTCCAGCCTGGGCAACAGAGTGAGACCCTGACTCAAAACAAAAAACTATAGCAAAAATATTCAGCTCAGAATGCATAGCATTTCATTATAATATCTCCTTATTCTCCTTCGGTCTTTAACAGTTCCTTACTTTTCCCGTGACTTCATGATCTTGATCCTTTTGAAGACTACTGGTCAGTTGTTTTGTAGAGTGTTCCTTACATTGGGCTTGTCTGATGCTTCCTTAGGACTGAATTTAAGTAATGCATCTTTCGTAGGAATATCATAGACCTGATGTCATGTTCTGACTTTCTCCACTGGGGCATCCCCACTTTGTGGAAAATCTCCATGCCCTACTTAGGTTTTGACATGCAATACCAAGCAATAGCTATGCAATGGTTCCCTCTTCCCCTTATCTGGGCTCTGACACTCTACTCCAGACTTCCCCTCCACGTAAACACTTCCTTAGCCTGCTCTGTCTCTGATGTGCCCTGGCAAGAATCCATAAATGTAACTCAATCTCAACCATAACTCCAAACAAAATCTTTTCAGAGCTGTAAAAAAAAAATGCTAAAAATTCTACTTGAAGAACAACTTGAGATCTACCAAAATATGTTTGAAAAAAGATTGAAAAGACTTACTTTATCATAGATTGCACCATATTGTAAAACCACAGGAATTAAAACAGTTTGCATCTGACTCAGGAATTGACAAATCCATGAAAAAAAAAAAAAAAAAACAGAGCATAAAGAAGCAGATTGAAGAAGATCATCGTATTTATAGTCAGCAAAGAAATAATAAGTTAGCTAAACATTATTTAACTAACTTATTTAATTAAGTGATTTGGAGAAAAGCATTAATGAACATTCTGTATTATAATTCACACAAAAGTTTTAAGTGTAAAAAACTAAAATTATAAAGTAAGATTGATTCATAATATTAAAATTCTGGGCTGGGAAATACCTTGATGGATATAGCAAAAGGAAAATGAAAAGATCAATAAATTAGAATATATATATTCTGTATAGTAATAAAACAAAGATAGTTTCAGTTCACCATAATTTTTCATATGTAAAATGAAGGCTCTGGAAAGATGATTTTGAAGATCATTTCAAGCTCTAAAATGATATTCTCTATATTTTATGCATAGTACTGTATTTAAATTGTATCCATACCTGTGTCAGATCTTTCATATAATGTAAGCTAAAAAAAAGGCAAAACCGCCGGGCGCGGTGGCTCAAGTCTGTAATCCCAGCACTTTGGGAGGCCGAGGCGGGCGGATCACAAGGTCAGGAGGTCGAGACCATCCTGGCTAACACAGTGAAACCCCGTCTCCACTTAAAAAATACAAAAAATTAGCCGGGCAAGATGGCGGGCCCCTGTAGTCCC
>NW_016863429.1:0-1236 GCF_001698545.2 Rhinopithecus bieti | reverse complement strand
AGTGACTTTTGTTGAATGCCTTCTGCTTAGCCCATTAAAGGTGAAAGCCATGAAATATTATTTGATTTGTAACACAAGAAAATGCCCTAAAACCACCTGTCCCTCTTTGGAAAGCTGCCAGAACAAAGTGAGAGGAAAGGTCAAGCCTGAGAACAATGATTTCAGGTTGCAGCATGTGGCCATATCAAAAGCTGAGCCTATAGGCTGCATTCAGTCTTCCAGTTTCTTCATAGAGGATTTACATTTATTTTTTATGACCCATATGGGAGTCTTGGGTTTTGAGATCAAAATTTCAAACAGTTTAATAGTGGCCATGCAACATTAAAAAAAATTGACAATGAATTGTGTTGAATGGTTACTACGTGTCCTTACTACATTTCCTTTGAATTCGATTTGGAGAAGTTATTTCAGGATTCATTTAATTTACATGTGGAATTGATAGATATTAAAATCCATTTCTTCTAAGTGTCTCACGATTGAAAAACATTATTTTAATTCTGTTGTGCCATGCATTGATTCCTATGCATTTTGATCTGTGATCACTGGACATCAGTTTGCTTGTGAATTACCATTGAAGGTATGAACATCACAAACTTGCTACATCAACCTGTAAAATGTAAGAAAAGTTTAACTTAGAGTTACATCTGGACATTTATAAGATGCAGACATTGATAGCTTGAAAGCAACATGATAAAGTATATGCCTCATTCAGCAAATCAATTACAGGATGAAAGTCAAATTATTTAATCTGAAACTTCTTAATTCAGCAGAGGAACAGCCACTTGGGAGCTATGATGGCAGTTTATAAAAGTGTCTGTGATCCTTCTTGATAAATCTGTATCCATTTACACAGAGAAGTCATAGTAATCTGTACTAATTGAGAGAGCAAGGATGCAAACACCAAATTATTGCCTTCTAGAAGGCATTAGGGGACTTACTATTTTTTTTTATTATTATACTTTAAGTTCTAGGGTACATGTGCACAACATGCAGGTTTGTTACATATGTATACATGTGCCATGTTGGTGTGCTGTACCCATTGACTCATCATTTACATTAGGTATATCTCCTAATGCTATCCCTTCCCCCTCCCCACGATAGGATGCAGTGTGTGATGTTCCCCTTCCTGTGTCCAGGTGATCTCATTGTTCATTTCCCACCTATGAGTGAGAACATGCTCATGTATTTGATTTTCTGTTCTTGAGATAGTTTGCTGAGAATGATGGTTTCCAGCTG
>NW_016863428.1:0-1635 GCF_001698545.2 Rhinopithecus bieti | reverse complement strand
TATTTAATTATATTATATAGAAATATGGTTTTAGATGCTATTTTGAGGCATACTAATGTGCCTCAAAATGAATTGTTACTTATAATTAAGAGTCACATTTGCACAGTAACTTGCAAATCCTGCCTGTGCTGAATTTTCAACCTTGTCATGATAATGTTAATATAATGGTGATAAAATGCAGTAGCTACCTGATGACTTTGAAGTAGTCCTCTGTACAGAGTAATTTCTTATATATGTCTATAAATTAGATATAAGATGATTCTTTTTGCAAGCAAGTTTATTGCATTAAGTTTTTTCAAACCTATTACCAAAGACCAAAGGTATGCTAGTAAAAAAGTAGATAGTAATAAATTTATTTCACCACATTTAAAATTAATATTCAAAATTAGTTATTGGCAATATGTACAAGGGCATACATGAAACACATACGCATATTATATACAATCTATTTTCTGAGTATGAACTGTCCTGCAAGGAATCTTGCATGCAACAGTTTGTTTACATCATTATCTTCTAGGATAATTCTTGCTACAAATAGTAGCCTGAGATTCATAATATGGTAGCACTTATACTATTGACTAGGGAAATAGTATCAGAATTCTGATAGGGTAGAATCAGAAAGGGAGGAAGAAAGAGGGAGAGGAGGAGGAGAAAGTGGAGGAAGAGGAGATCATAAAACAGTAGGAAGAACAGGAAGAAGAAGAGAAAGAGGAGGAAGAAGAGGAGGGGAAGAGAGAGAAGAAAGCAGCAGAAGAGGGAACAAGGGCAGTGGGCACTATTACCCTTAGTTCATTGAGTGAATCCAAAAAGTGGTATTAGTGTTCTCCCTTCTCCAAGATGAAACCAGGATTGAGTGGTAACTTTCCAGCCATCCTTATGATAAGATATCAAAACTTTCTTTAAAATATGCCAATTTCCCATAATGTCTGAAGGCCATTTTTCATATATAAGCTACAGAAATAATTTTTAGGTCAAACATAACTTGGGGAGGGATTTTATATTATTTAGTATTACATAACACTCTTCTGTTTATGAGAAGCAGAGGCTCATTCAGGTTATTTCAACAATAGAAAATGTATTGTACAGATACATCAGGAGCACATGTGTCAGGTCTCAGAGAAACCTAGTGAAATATAAATATCTGGGCCTCCCAGGAAGAACAGGAGCTGCAGGACAACCATGCCTCATGATAGGTTCCCAGGATCCTTGAAAGTTCAACTGCATACATTATTTTATCAACTGCTCAGCAGGAGAATTTCATTGCTTTTCCTCTGCTTCTCTCAGTACCAATCAACTGGTCCTCTTTACTTTCCCATTTAAACCCACTCATCCGTTTCCCCGATTTTCCATTTAATCACCATCTTCCTTATTTCAGTAGAGCTTTGGCATTCTGCCACCATGAAGGCCACGGGCAAACCTATGCATGAATTTTTTTATGGGCTACATACTACTACTGTGGCCAAGAGACTGGCTTAGTAGTAGTAGTAGACCCTCTTCCACGTGGAATATGGGAGTGGCTACAATTTGGATGTTTGGCTTCTCTGGTCACCATATATTTTAGAGATGACTCTGATTACAGCTTTGAAAGTTTCCACCTTTCAGAATCTTAATATCTAAGTTTTATATATATATATA
>NW_016863427.1:0-1236 GCF_001698545.2 Rhinopithecus bieti | reverse complement strand
AAAGAAGTTCCTTTATATTCGTAGTTGCTGAGCATTTTAAACGTGAATGGGTTTTGAATTTAATCAAATGCTCTTTCAGTATCTGCTGAGATGATCATTTGTTTTTTTCCTTTTATCTGTTAATGTGGTGAATGGCTTTTAAAGATTTCCTAATGATAAACCACCCTTGCATTTCTCAGATAAACTCAGCTTAGTCATTACATATTATCTTTTTTAGGTACTGCCTGTCCATGTGCTAATGTTTTGTTTATAAGATCTCACTATTTGCATTTATGAGTAAGACTGGCCCGTAGTTAATTTTCCTCTCTTATATATCTCTGCCTGATTTTAGTTTCAAAGTTATATCTACCACATACAGTGACTTGGAGAGTATTCCCTCTTCAGTTCTCTGAAAGACTTTATATAATATTGGAATGATTTGTATCTTGAAAGTTTGGTAGGACTTGCCTATAAAAGTATCAGAGCCTGGCGTTTTGGTTTTTAGTTTTAAGAAAGTTTTGTTTTTGTTTTTTAACAACTGCTTCAATTTCTTTAACATTAAAAGGCCATCCAGGCTTTCTATTTCTTGAGTGAGTTTTGGTAAATTACATTTTCCTTAAAAAATCTAAGTTTTAAAATATTATTTCAGAGAGCTTCTTCATAGTATTCTCTTACCTTTTTATTCTCTGCCGTCTTTGTCATTACGTCCCCTGTTCATTTCTAGTATTGTTTATTTGTGCCTACTCTTTTTTTCTTGATCAACCTTGCCAGAGGTTTGTTCAGAAACCCACTCTGGGTTTGGTTCATTCTCTTCATTATATGTTTATTCTCTGTTTCATCGTTTTATGACCTAATTTTTATTATCTCCTTTTTTTTAACTTTCTATTAGTTTTAGCTAACTTTACAAATTTGACACATAGTTCATTTATTTCCAGTCTTTCTTTCTTTCTTTTTTTGTTTTGAGACAGGGTCTCGCTCCATCAGCCAGGCTGGAATGCAGTAGCATAATCATAGCTCACTGCAACCTCCTCAAACTCCTGGGCTCAAGTAATCCTCCTGTCTCAGATTCCTGAGTTAGGACTACAAGCAACAACACCCACCTAATTTTTTTAATACTTTGTAGAGATAGAGTCTTGCTTTATTGCACAGGTTGGTCTCAAACTCCTGGCCTCTAGTGATCTTCTCGTCTCAGCCTCCAAAAACACTGAGGTTATAGACATGAGCCGCCATGCCCAGCCTTCTCTTCTTTTTCTTTTT
>NW_016863426.1:0-1364 GCF_001698545.2 Rhinopithecus bieti | reverse complement strand
CCTAATCTTCTTTCGATGCATCTGGGACGTCTTCTTTGTACTTGTAAACTTGCATTGCACGTTGCATAGGAGTCTTAACAGAGTCATAAGTCCGTCCCTTCTTGGCAAACAGTCTTTCAAGGATGCCAGGCATTCTGTAGCCCTTTCTTAGAATGAAATCCTTAAAGGCAATTGGTCCATAAAGACCGTCAAGAATGTCGGGTTCATCAGGCTTTTTAAGTACGAGTTTGGGGTCAATCAAAGGTTCATCACTTCTTAGCTTTTTCCCCGACTTAGGCTTGAAGTACCATGGCCCATACCTCATCTTCACACCTTGTGCACTGTAAGAATTTGGTGCCGCCTGGAGTTTCCTGTCCCATTCTTTCATCGGCGAGAATTCGATGTCATCCATGTCATCTAGCTCCATGCTGTACTTCAGCTCTGAGGAACACTCATTTGCCTTCTTAATGTTTTGGTCTTGCGAGGTTACTCGGCACTCAGGGGTAAAGTCAAACAGAGTGCTGATGGATTCTGCATCAACTCCCAGGTGTCCAGGCCACTTGAAGTCACGAAGTTTTCTCGATGTGAATCTACGTTCAAGAGAGTCACAAATGCACTCCATTGTGCCTGGTGTATCTTCCTGAAACAGTTCTTTTAGATGGGACACTCCAGTCTTGGTAGGCTCCGGGCAGAGACTGGACACTCGACGAGTCTTGGGAGGTTCCAGGCAGAGACTGGACATTCGACGAGTCTTGGGAAGCACCAGGCGGAGATGGGGCATCCGACTCTCGAAAGGCCGCGGGCAGGATTCCCAGAAAAAGTATTTACCAGGCTTGGTGAGTTCCTCGGTTGTTGTCTCTCGGCCCTCACAACGAGCCCGTGAGTCTTCCAGCTTCCTGTCAGAGTCCAGTTTCAGCAACTGTCGTAGGAGACTGGACACCTGGCGAGTGTTGGGAGGTTCCGGGCAGAGATTGGACACTCCAGTCTTGGGAGGCTCCGGGCAGAGACTAGACACCTGAGTCTTGGGAGGCTCTGGGCGGAGATGGGACCCTCCAGACTCAGGAGGCTCCGGGTGGAGACTGGACACCGGAGTCTCGGGAGGCAGCGGGCAGAGATGAGACACTGCAGTCTCGGGAGGCTCCGGGCAGAGATGGGACACTCCAGTCTTAGGAGGCTCCGGGCGGGGACTGGACACCGGAGTCTCGGGAGGCTCTGGGCGGAGATGAGACACTTCAGTCTTGGGAGGCTCTGGGCGGAGATAGGACACTCCAGTCTCAGGAGGCTCCGGGTGGAGACTGGACACCCGAGTCTTGGGAGGCTCTGGGCGGTGATGGGACACTCCAGTCTTGGGAGGCTCTGGGCGGAGACTGGACACCCGAGTCTTG
>NW_016863425.1:0-1231 GCF_001698545.2 Rhinopithecus bieti | reverse complement strand
ACCATTGCATTTGTGCATTATTGATGTCAAACCCAATTCCTAACAAAACCTTATAGACATATCTACCCAATTTTCATGTTTGACGATAAGGTAAGATTCTCATAAACCTTTTATAACCCTTTACAAAATTTTGTTAAACAGTAGATAAGTGCTCTAAGAAAACCTGTTGTGCTTTTATTCCAGTGTTCAATTTACGGAAAACCGAATAATACCCCTTTAACTTTAGCCAATATGTCACACACGTAATTTTTTTTACAGGATTAATTTTTCACAAACCTTCCACAACTTGCTCAGACTTTCAGCTTTATTCTAACTTAAAACAATCCTTTAACCCTTTAATCTAGGCAGAAAAATCCATATTTCCACGCCTTCTTGTAATATTTTACCAAAAACTCATTTCACTTTCTTTACACACCTTGGATGTAAAACTGTTTCTGTTTCCCAAAGATTACTTAAGTCATGTGAACTAAAAGTCATTATACTTTTTACTTTTCTAATAAAATGTTTGATCTAAACTCTTGTTATAATCAAGCCAATTAGTCAAAGATCTTTTAGATATAAGCATCATACACACAACATATATAAATACCCAGAGAGACAGAAGGTCCTGTAGCTGTAAGGTTCTTCATTCGCCGGTTTTTAAGTTTCTCTTTAAAGCCTGAAGTTTCTAGGGCCTAATAAGCAGGCACAGCTGGAAGGCAAAACAGATCTCCAGAAATTAATACCAGATTCTGGATCCCAAAAAGAGGGAATCAGCTCATCCCCATGGGAGTGTTAATCTCTCAATATGGGGTGGGGACATCTCCATACTTCCTAGGTGGCTAAGAGCATGATTCTCTGATCCAAACCTGCAGAGCTGAGTATTTCCCCATAACTGCCATTAGCTGTCCCCAAAAGTATGTTTCCTATTTAGTTATTACACACCAAAGTTCTCTCATAATACAAATTAGTTTGTTACCCCCCCAAAAGTAAAAAATGTCAGATAATGGAATGCAAAATAGAACAGAGCCTTAGATTTTGAGAGGAATCTATCACTTTTTATTCCTGAAGTTTCATGAGGAAAACAGAAATTTATTTCAAAATGGGATCTGTGGCGCTTCCTCTTTTTTCCTAAGGAGTCCCAGGCTGTTAGAACTTGAATATCTGCTTTTAATTAAGCTGACTTTTAACCATAGTGCCCTTTTCTTTAAAAAAAAAAAAGGCCTTTTAAATTTCTTGTTACCAGACTTTA
>NW_016863424.1:0-637 GCF_001698545.2 Rhinopithecus bieti | reverse complement strand
TTTTTTTTTTTTTTTTTTTTTTTTTTTTTTTTTTCCTTTCTTTGTTTTACTATAGCCTTGTAATGTGATTAAAACTCAGGTAACGTGGGGCATTTGGCTTTGTTCTTTTTGCTTAGAATTGACTTGGCTATTCAAGCTCTTTTTTTGTTTGTTTGTTTCGTATGATTTTAAAACAGTTTTTTTTTTTTTTTTTTTTAAATTCTGTGTCATTGGTAGTTTGATAGGAATAGCATTGAATATATAAATTGCTTTGGGCACTATGGCCATTTTAATGACATTGATTCTTCCTATCAATGAGCATGGAACGTTTTTCTTTTTGTTTGTTTCATCTCTGGATTCCATGAGCAGTGTTTTGCAATTCTCGTTGTACAGATCTTTCACCTCTTTGGTTAGCTGTATTTGTAGGTATTTTACTCCTTTTGTGGCAATTGTAAATGGGAGTTTGTTTCTGATTTGGCTCTTGGCTTGACTGTTATTTTGTACAGGAATGCTACTAATTTTGTACATTGATTTTGTATTCTGAAACCTTGCTGACATTGGTTACTATATCAGGGAGCTTGAGGGCTGAGACTTCAAAGTTTTCTAGATATAGAATCATGACTTCTACAAACAGGGTTGTTTGACTTCCTCTGTTCTT
>NW_016863423.1:0-1228 GCF_001698545.2 Rhinopithecus bieti | reverse complement strand
CTTGCCTGATTGCCCTAGCCAGAACTTCCAACACTATTTTGAATAGGAATGGTGTGAGAGGGCATCCTTGTCTTGTGCCAGTTTTCAAAGGGAATGCTTCCAGTCTTTGCCCACTCAGTATAATATTGGCTGTGGGTTTGTCATGAATAGCTCCTATTATTTTGAGATACATTCCATCAATACCTAGTTTATTGAGAATTTTTAGCATGAAGGGGTGTTTATTTTATCAGAGGTCTTTTCTGTATCTATTGAGATAATCATGTGGTTTTGTCATTGGTTCTGTTTATGTGATGGATTACATTGATTGATTTGTGTATGTTGAACCAGCCTCGCATCCCAGGGACGAGGCCAACTTGATCGTGGTGGATAGGCTTTTGATGTGCTGCTGGATTCAGTTTGCCAGAATTCTACTGAGGATTTTGCATCGAAGTTCATCAGGGATATTGGCCTGAAATTTTCTTTTTTTGTTATGTCTCTGCCAGGTTTTGGTATCAGGATGATGCTGACCTCATAAAATGAGTTAGGGGAGGAGTCCCTCTTTTCTACTTGGAATTGTTTCAGAAGGAATGGTATCAGCTTCTCTTTGAACCTCTAGTAGAATTCGGCTGTGAATTTGTCTGGTCCTGGGCTTTTTTTGGTTGGTAGGCTATTAATTACTCCCTCAAGGTCAGAACTTTTATTGGTCTCTTCAGGAATTCAACTTCTTCCTGGTTTAGTCTTGGGAGGGTGTATGTGTCCAGGAATTTATCCATTTCTTATAGATTTTCTAGTTTATTTGAGTAGAGGTGGTTATAGTATTCTCTGATGGTAGTTTGTATTTCCATGGAATCAGTAGTGATATCCCCTTTATCATTTTCTATTGTGTCTATTTTATTCTTCTCTATTTTCTTCTTTATTACTCTGGCTAGTGGTCTATTTTGTTAATCATTTCAAAAAACCAGCTCCTGGATTCATTGATTTTTTGAAGGGTTTTCATGTCTCTATCTCCTTCAGTTCTACTCTGATCTTAGTTATTTTGTCTTCTGCCAGTTTTGAATTTGTTTGCTCTTGCTTCTCTAGTTCCTTTAATTGTGATATTAGGGTGTCAATTTTAGATCTTTCCTGCTTCCTCCTGTGGGCATTTAGTGCTATAAATTTCCCTCTAAACACTGCGTTAGCTGTGTCCCAGAGATTCTGACATGTTGTGTCTTTGTTCTCATTGGTTTCAAAGAACTTACTTATTTCTGCC
>NW_016863422.1:0-2818 GCF_001698545.2 Rhinopithecus bieti | reverse complement strand
TATATATGTATTATGTAGCATATATTATATGCATATTTTAATAAATACATTTATTACTCACAGACATCTTACATTTTCTGAATACTTATCCTTAAAATAGGGTTACATATAACATATTTTATATGTTATATATACATAATATGTACATATATTCTGTAGTATATATTGTATGCATATTTTAATAAATATTTTAAACACATTGCTCATAGATATTTTGCATTTTCTGAATACTTATCCTTGAAAGTAGGCTTATTTGATAACACACTATCATTAGCTTATTCCAGTAATCACTACAGTGTTTCTTCTATGTCTACCTTTTCTCGAAGGAGCATAGACTTGCAAGTTTAATAATGTATACATTTCCCCTATATATTATTTTACTCAAGTGACATAACATTAAGTTAATTCTCAAAGACGGCCTTGACAGGTAGTGGGCAATGTGTGAGGGAGACATAATATCTGGCATTTTATAATATTTTAATTTTAATTGTTATACATGCTCATAACTCCTCACAACATCTTATGTAGCAATTTGTAATAACCTATTTTATGGATGAAGAGAATTTTAGTAATGGCACCCAGGTAGCTTAATCCCAGGGCTCTGAATTCCACATTCACAAGACCAAAGTTGCTTTGGAACCTTAAAAGTTGGGGTGCAAAGGAGGCAGAGTTACCGGATGGCTAACTCTTATGCCTTAAAGAAGTAAAAGGAAAGAGCAGAGTGTACTGAGGATTTAAATTGTGATGCTGCCCATTTATATATTTGGAAGATGAAGCCACAGTTACCAGCCTGGCAGGACTAAAGAAGATAGTGCCTATGCAATGTTTGGCATGTTTTGCCATATTGGCTTTGGTTCTATATTGGCTTGGCTGCATTTCATAAGTTCCTGTAAGAACCTACCTGTAACCCTTGCCACCTTAATCAGTTGAGATTCAGGTTTTTTGGTATGCATGAGAAAATCCCAAATTACAATGCCTTAAAGAAGATATAAATTTATTTCTCTCACACACGAGGTATATAACAGGCAGGAAATCCAGGACTGGCTGGTTCTCCATGGTCAGCAAGTGAGCAAAGAGAGCTGCATTCTAACCTTATGGGCTTCAGGTACTTTAAACTTCATCAACCCTTACTCTGTTAAATATATATACATATACCACATCTATATTATATAACATATTGTTTTGTGACTGTGTTGATATAAAGATTAAAATGTCAATATTACATATCTACTTCAAGCTAAAATTCATTTTTTAGTTCTAATTAAAGAGATATCTATATCTTTGTGCGCCAAAAAATGTATTGTGGACCATTGGCCATTGACTCTGTGCTGCTGTGCCAAGTGGATAAATTAGCCATGTCAGCAAGGACCCCAGCTCCTTCCAGCTTGTTGCTCTGTTGGGGTCTTTGCCCTCATGATCCAAGATGGCCACAAGATCTCAAATCATCCTTCTAAATAGCAGCATGGAGGAAGGACACACTGCTTTCCTTTTATGAACACTCCCCGTTTGCCAGTCTTAGTAGAGTAGCTATTCCCATATAAAAGGGAGTCTGGTACTTGTAGCCTTCTTACCTCTGCCGTATATTCACTTAAGAATATATTGGACGCTCTGTCATACTGTCTGTGCCTTCCCTTCTGATTGTTTATGTAATTCTCTGCTATGTAAATCGATTCAATTGCTCCAAAAGAAGTTGTCTTTTTTGTGTATAGTAAGTCCTTATTTAATGTCCTTCATAGATTTTGGAAACTATAACTTATGTGAAATGATGTGTAGCAAGTTTCCTCCAAAGTCCTTTCTGATGTTGGTGAGAAAAAATATCATTTTGTTCTACATGACAACTTTACAGTGATGTGAAAGCTGGTGCCTGTCACTAGAATTTTTTTAAATAATTAAAAAATAAACAGAAAACAATACAATGGCAAGTTTTTTGGATTAGAATCATTATTTTAGCTTACAAGGATGGTAGAAGTTTATATCAGTTGGATATTTGCTGGGAGATAGGGACAGATAGGGACAGAGCTAGGGAATAGCACTTAAAAGGAGTATTTATAAGTAATAATCTTTATGTGACTAGATATTTACCAATGATAAAATAGTATCAGTAAATGGTTGAATGTTGAACTTAGGGCATGCTTTCTGGAGGTGACTAAAGGTAAAGTTCGTATGTATTTTATGATTTATATTGTGGTTTAGACATATGAAGTATTTAACTATGTGCTTAAATATTTACCAAATGATTAAATCATACAACATTTTGCTTTTTTGTTCTTTCTTGAAATTGTTCTGATGAGTGAAAAGAAAATACTTAAATAATACGATATAGATGATTTTTAAGAATTTAAGCGAATTATGCAAAGTCTTAGCGAAGTGTGTCTGTTATTTAGGCTAACTTCAGAATCGCACTGTGATAATATTCACTAGCATCCACATATATTTAGGTTTGGATCTTATATTATCAGAGACTAGCATTTTCCAAAATACTCTTCCTTGGCAGGAAACATCTGTCAGGGGGATAATGAATAAAGAAAGTTGAAGGAATTTCTCTGTATACTTTTGTCCAACTGGGAGAGGGATGCCATGATTATGATAACAGAGTGATTAACAGATGACCAGGGGAAGAAGTGAAACCGAGGTGGTGCTGGAGGCAAAGGAAGAAGTGAAGGGGCTGAAGAATGTGGTGGTGGTCACAGGCTGAAAAAAACAAAAACAAATAGCGGTGGTGGTAGAATATTGGTAGTAAACCTTAAGAACAATCTTAGAATTCTAACATTTCAGATCTCAATAAGTCTTTAATATCTACTCCAAACCTTCTTCTTTT
>NW_016863421.1:0-1269 GCF_001698545.2 Rhinopithecus bieti | reverse complement strand
CAGGATAACAGTAATGTTCAGGGAACAAGGGAGATAACCATTAGGTCTGGCTGCGTGAGAGCCAAGCGGAACAGAGCCATATTTCTCTTCTTTCAAAAGCAAATAGGAGAAATATTGCTGAATTCTTTTTCTCAGCAAGGAACTTCCCTGATAGAGAATGTGTTCCCAAGTGGAGGTCTCTAAAATGGCCACTTTAGGGACGTCTGTCTTTTACGGTTGTAGATAAGGGATGAAATAAGCCCCCGTCTCCCATAGTGCTCCCAGGCTTATTAGGACGAGGAAATTCCTGCCTAATAAATTTTTTTCAGACCAGTTGTCTGCTCTCAAACCGTGTCTCCTGATGAGATGTTAGCAATGACAATGCGTGTCTGAAACTTCATTAGCAATTTTAATTTCACCCCGGTCCTTTGATCTTGCTCTGCCTCCATTTGCCTTGTGATATTTTATTACCTTGTAAAGCATGTGATGTCTGTGACCCACACCGTATTTGTACACTCCCTCCCCTTTTGAAAATCACTAATAAAAACTTGCTGGTTTTGTGGCTTGAGGGGCATCACAGAACCTGCCAACACGTGATGTCTCCACCAGACACCCAGCTTTAAAGTTTCTCTTTCACACTCTTTCCCTTTATTTCTCAGACTGGCTGACACATAGGGAAATAGAAAAGAACCTATGTGAAATATCAGGGGCTGGTTGCCCTGATATCTTTGTTTTTGTTGTATTTACTTTTGGGTTCTTGGTCATGAAGTCTTTGCCTAAGCCAATGCCTAAAAGCGTTTTATTGATGTCATCTCCTAGAATTTTTATAGATTCAGATCTTACATTTAATTCCTTGAGCCATCTTGAGTTGATTTTTTTTTTTTTTTTTTTTTTTTTTTTTTTTTTTTTTTGAGATGGAGTCTACCTCTGTCACACAGGCTGGAGTGCAGTGGC
Source organism: Rhinopithecus bieti (assembly GCF_001698545.2). Classification (NCBI taxonomy): domain Eukaryota; kingdom Metazoa; phylum Chordata; class Mammalia; order Primates; family Cercopithecidae; genus Rhinopithecus; species Rhinopithecus bieti. Next base: position 336 of record NW_016863421.1, on the reverse strand, counting down.
ATGATCTCAACTCACTGCAACCTATGCCTCCTGGGTTCAAGTGATTCTCCTGCCTCAGCCTCCCGAGTAGCTAGGAATCCAGGCATGTGCCACCACGCCTGGCTGACATTTGTAATTTTTGTAGAGACGGGGTTTCACCATATTGCTCAGCCTGGTCTTGAACTCCCAACCTCATGATCTGCCTGCCTTGGCCTCCCAAAGTGTTACCATTACAGGCATGAGCCACCACACCTGGCCAAGTTGATATTTGTATAAGGTGAGAGATTAGGATTCAGTTTCATTCTTCTACCTGTGGCTTGCCAATTATCCAACACCATTTGTTGAATAGGGTGTCCT
>NW_016863420.1:0-289 GCF_001698545.2 Rhinopithecus bieti | reverse complement strand
TCAAATCTATGAGGGCCAGGTGCAGTGGCTCACGTCTGTAATCCCAGCACTTTGGGAGGCCAAGGCTGGTGGATCACCTGAGGTCAGGAGTTCGAGACCAGCCTGGGCAACATGGCAAAACGCCGTCTCTACTAAAAATACAAAAAATTAACTGGGCATGGTGGCGTGTAGTCCCAGCTACTCAGGATGCTGAGGCAGGAGAATGGCCTGAACCTGGGAAGTGGAGCTTGCAGTGAGCTGAGATCATGCCACTGCACTCCAGCCTGGGCAACAGAGCAAGACTCCAGCT
>NW_016863419.1:0-1407 GCF_001698545.2 Rhinopithecus bieti | reverse complement strand
AGATTCTTTTCAAAATATTACCACTCATTAACAATGCATCTGGTAACCCAAGAGCTGTACTGGAGATGTACAAAGAGATTGGCATTGTTCGTGCCTGCTAATACAACGTTCCTTCTGCAGCCTATGGATCAAGGAGTAAGTATGACTTTCAAGTCTTATTATTTAAGGAATACATTTTGTAAGGCTATAGCTGCCATAGATAGTGATTTCTCTGACAAATCTGGGCAAAGTACATTGAAAACCTTCTGGAAAGGATTCACCATTCTAGATGCTATTAAAAACATTTGTGGTTTATGGAAGGAGGTCAAAATATCAACATGAACAGGAGCTTGGAAGAAATTGATTTCAACTCTTATTGATAACTTTGGGGAGTTTAAGAGTTCAGTGGAGAAAGTAACTGCAAATGTGGTGGAAATAGCAAGAGAACTAGAATTAGAATTGAAGCCTAAAAATGTAACTGAATTGGTGCACTCTGGTGATGAAACTTGAATGGATGAGGAAATTGCTTCTTATGGATGAGCAAAGAAACTGGTTTATTTAGATGGAATCTGCTACTGATGAAGATGCTGTGAACATTGTTGAAATAACAACAAAGGATTTAGAATATTCCATAAATTTAATTGATAAAAGCAGTGGCAGAGTTTGAAAGGATTGACCCTAATTTTAAAATAAATTCTACTGTGGGAAAAATGCTATTAAATAGCATTGCATACTACAGAGAAATTTTTTTTGTGAAAGAGTCAATGAATGTGGCTAACTTCTTTGTTGTCCTATTTTAAGAAATTGCCATAGCCACCCCAACCTCAGCAACCACCACTCTGATCAGTCAGCAGCCATCACCATAGAGGCAAGACTCCCCACTATCAAAAAAATTACAGCTCACTAAAGGCTCAGATGATTGTTAGTGTTTTTTAGTATTTAAAGTATTTTTAGTATTTAGTATTTAGTGTTTAAAAAAGTATTATTTTTAAATTAAGGTAGGTACATTATTTTTTAGATATAATGCTCTTGCACCCTTAATAAGCTACAGTATACTATACATATAACTTTGATATATACTAGGGAATAAAAAAAATTGTGTGACTCATTTTATTGTGGTGGTCTGGAATTGAACATATTAATATTGCTGAGGTATTCCTGTATTAGGTGCTCAGTAGCATAGCACTCCACTATAGTACAAAATGTCATTCACCACATTACAGAGGGAGATTAGATCACATTTACTTCCTTAGCCTACCTATACCCACAACTATTTTTTTTTTTTTTTTTGAGGCGGAGTCTCACTCTGTCACCCAGGCTGGAGTTCAATGGTGCAATCTCTACTCACTGCAACCTCCACCTCCAGGTTCAAATGATTCACCTGTCTCAGCCTCCGAAGTAGCTGAGATTACAGGTGTGTGCTACACA
>NW_016863417.1:0-642 GCF_001698545.2 Rhinopithecus bieti | reverse complement strand
ATTATATTTATTTATTTATTTATTTAAAAAATTAACTGGCATGGTTGTGTGAACCTATAGTCCTAGCTACTTGGGAGGTTGAAGTGGGAGGATTGCTTGAGCCTGGAAGTTTGAGGGTACAGTGAGCTATCATGACACTGCACTCCAGCCTGAGCAACAGAGAGAGACCCTGACTCAAAAAAAAAGAAAAAGTAGCAAGATGTCGCCTAATAGAACAGCTAAAATACACTGTTCATCTGTAAAAGCCAAAAGTATAGATGTCCATTCATCTCTGCATCTCTTGTATATAGTGCAGATCTAGTACATGCAAACATCAACAAGATCAACAAGAACTGCTCACTAACAAACAAACACATTTCAAGCAAACAATTCAAAAAATCTCCTAGAGACATAAAGAATTGCAGAGGACATTATTTCATGTTACAAAATTCTATGCTCTTCTGCACTCCAGAATCCTTTTATCCTTCTTCGCTTTTTCTCTTTTGTGCATTTATCACCTTCTAGCATATGGTAGTCAATCATTTAATATATCTACTTTTATTCTTTCTTATTAAATTCAGAAGTTAATGTTGAGTGATGAGATTTTGTCTTTTACTTTATTCTTTTATCTTTAGTGCCTGTATAATTGCCTGTCAAAATATT
>NW_016863416.1:0-1266 GCF_001698545.2 Rhinopithecus bieti | reverse complement strand
AGACTCCGCCTCAAAAAAAAAAAAAAAACAAATTGACCGTAAAACAGGAAAATCATTAAAAGCAGCGTTCAAGGCTGTTTAGCTAAAAGCAGATAGCTATATGCAATGCAGTGGCCTAAGATGATATTATTACATTTAAACAGTGATAATTACCATTCATAATACTTGCCTATCAGTGATTAAAATTTCTATATATTCAGTTCTAGATTTAGTAACCTGGTGAATTTTAGTCAAGCTACTTAATGCCAAGAAAATTTTGATTGGTGACTTTGCTTAATTATGTTACGTAGTTGGCATTCATTTACTCTTACTTATGGTCAAATCAGCACCTACTTCTTTTTTTGTTTTTTTCTTCGAGATGGAGTTTCGCTCTTGTTGCCCAGGCTGGAGAGCAATGGGGCGATCTTGGCTCACAGCAACCTCTGCCTCCCGGGTTCAAGCAATTCTCATGCCTTAGCCTCGCGAGTAGCTGGGATTACAGGAATGTGCCACCACACTCGGCTCATTTTGTGTTTTTAGTAGAGACAGGGTTTCGCCATGTTGGCCAGGCTGATCTCAAACTCCTTGCCTCAGGTGATCCAATCGCCTCAGCCTCCCAAAGTGCTGAGATTATAGGCGTGAGCCACCACGCCTGGCCCAGCAACTACTCTTCATTTACACTAGTTTTCTTCTTATAGCTGTTTACTCTTATACTTAAAAATCTGTAGTCTGCGTATTTCAGAGAAACCAGTTGAAACCAACACCGCTGTCACAGCCTCAAAGATATTAAATAGGGGAGCTCTGATTTTAGCCCATCTGTTCTCAATATTGAATGCTTTTTTGGGAAGAGTTGATGCATAGGATATGAAATTGAACAGCTATTTAGCTTCTTCTAAATTAGACCTTCAGGGGCCAAGTGCAGTGGCTGACTCCTGTAATCCCAGCACTTTGGAAGTCTGAGGTGGGCAGATCACTTGAGGTCAGGAGTTCAAGACCAGCCTGGCCAACATGGTGAAACCCCGACTCTACTAAAAAATACAAAACTTAGTTGGACATGGTGGTGAGTGCCTGTAATCCCAGCTTCTTGGGAGGCTGAGGCAGGAGAATCACTTAAACCCGGAAGGCAGAGGTTGCAGTGAACCAAGATTGCACCACTGGAACCCAGCCTGGGCGACAGAGGGAGACTCTGTCTCAAAAAATAAAGAAAAATAATAATAATAAATTAGACCTTCACAGTTCAGTTTTACCACTTTGAAGTAAATTCCCAGAACATTAAATGGATCTCTT
>NW_016863415.1:0-1407 GCF_001698545.2 Rhinopithecus bieti | reverse complement strand
GTCCGCGCATCTCTCCCCTCCCCCCTCCCGCCAAATATCTCCAGGGCTAGCGTGTTTGCAAGGCGACCACATTGGGAAGAGTGTGGTCAGAATGACCCCAAGCCACCCTTTAAAAGTTCAGGGTACTTTGCAGTTGTAACTTGGGCAGCTCCACCAGTGCGCGCAACATTTCTTTCTATGGGCACATCCTGTACCAGTCATTTTGAAACTCTTCTGAATTGTTTCTAGCCGCTTCCTGACGGCTCTGTGATTATGAGACCCCCTCAAACTTCACCAGGCATTAGGTTTTGTTTTTGTTTTTTTTTCAAAGAGGTATCATTTTGTTTGAAATCCACCTAGATGTGACTTTTCCTGTTTTGATTTTACTTAACATAGCTTATTCTCTAGAAGTTGCTTTAAAACTAAATTGAAAGTGATGGTTGTTCCTTCCACCAAACAGTTTAATTTTCAGGGTGCCCCATATTAATGGATATGTTTTCACTTCATAGATTTCTCATTGTTTCCTTTATGATGGGATGATTTCATTTATTAATAAAACCAGACTTTGAAAGAGCATTTAAAAATGACCTGGTTTAAATAGGTCACACCCAAGAAACTCAGCTATCTGTACAAGTTCAAACTTCTCAACTTTTTGCACTGGACCTAAGCTGAATGCAGAGGCCCTGGTCCAAAACCCTTGGTTAGGAGGGCAGAAATTTCTTCCCTAGATGTGAACTGGGATTGGTAGGAGTTGGAGAATGGCCACCTCTGGTTTCTGTTGTGTTTTGGAAGTCAGCTGTGTGTGGGAGGGGTTGGGGTGGAAGAAAGAAAGGAGAGCTGCTCCCAGAGGCTGAGAATCCACCTTGCAGAACGACTTTTTATATTTCTGACTCTTCGTGTTCTGTCACTCCTGTGGGTTAGGAATACCTGAACAGGTGAGTTCGGCACCTTTTTCTAGAGTTGAGATGGCTTCTCTTGGTCGGGAAAGAAGTGTGCGTCATCATCAACTTCCTGGGAGCTGTCTTAAGGATTAAGGACATGGTATGAAAGAGTTTGCCTAGTAAAGGTTTAACTGCTTTTGTAAACAGGTGTTTTAAAACGATTTGAAATTGGATGCTATCATAGTCTCATAGTCTGCCTGTTTCCTGTTATTTTTTTCTGGCATGTTATAGAAAAATAAGACCCCACAAGTGCTTTCTCTCCAGATTTATCTATAAGTAACCATTGACATAACATGCACTACCGAATAGTAGCCACAGCTGTGAGTTAAAAGGTATCACACAAAATGTTTAGGCCAGGAGCAGTGTCTTACACCTGTAATCCCCACACTTTGGGAGGCTGAGGCAGGAGGATCGTTTGAGCCCATGAGTTCAAGAAAGATATTGAGACCCCATCTCTACAAAATTGTTTTATTTATTTATTTATTTA
>NW_016863414.1:0-1233 GCF_001698545.2 Rhinopithecus bieti | reverse complement strand
AAGATAAAATGTTAAGTAAAAATAGCAAGATACTTAACACTATTAAGCTATCATTTTTTGCAAAATATGAAAGTAATATTAAAGGATTTGATCATGTATTTATTTTGTGCTCTTCTGGAAAGATGGATGAGACACTTGTAATGGTGGTTGCCTCTGTAGAAGGGAATGGGGAGATAAGGGTGGGAGGGAGACTCTTCACACTTTTGTCCCTTTTGAATTTGTTGTCACATATATGTGGATCTCACAGGCATAAAAACCTGGGTCCCTGGGAAAGCTTTGGAAAGATAATTTTATTAGAAAGACTGGATTTTCTAAGTGAAATATTAGAGAGGAATGTGTTTCTGCTCTAATTACGGTACTACTTTTTGCTTTCTTAATTGCTTGCTTGCTTGCCTTCAAGAGAGAAATGAAAATAGGGCCCATTAACATGTAAAGAAACGAGCCTAAGGGAGCAGAAATTTATGGGGAAACTTTTAAAATAAAAGTGTCTAATATTCAACCTTAAGTGTTTTTATTGGTACAGTGTACATTTATTTCTCATTTCGTGTCTGTGGCAAAATCTGTTACAGATATGAAGACCTTATGCCTGTGGTCTGGAGGTGGAGGGGAACTTCAAGTAAAAGGTTGGCATATACTCTTGGTGTCCAATTACCTCTTTGTGCTACATGGACTGATATATGGACTCATATAAAATCTCCATATATATGACTCATATATATAATGTCCATATATGAGTCCATATAGCACACAGAGGAGATTGGACACCAAGAGTGTATGCTAACCTAACTTAATCAGCAAATGAGGTAATGTAATGCTTATCCTAATGCACCACACATAATAGACATTCAGTGATTTACTAGCACTAGTCACAGAAATAAATAATGATTGCTACTTATAATCTGACACCATTTTCCAGGTGTAGAGTTGCTAACTAGAGGGCACATTTAAAGGAATTAGGAACTAAATTACTCTGTACATGAATGAAGGAGGGGATTTAGAACCAGCCAGGCTGGTTTTTGTTTGGATGGGGACAAGGAAGAACTCTGCTTTAAGGCACAGGGGAGAGGAGATGCTTTGAATGAGCAATATTATTCCCAAGGGCAACTTTACATAGGACAAATAATCAAAATAAATACATCTTAAATATTTACTTTATGTATAGTTTAATAATTGACTATAATTAAATTAATTTGAAAATGAATTAATTACAAATTTTATCCTTAGAATTGTGAA
>NW_016863413.1:0-1233 GCF_001698545.2 Rhinopithecus bieti | reverse complement strand
GCTGGAGTTGTTGCTGAAGTAATCGATCAGTGGCTCCCCAAGGAGCAGGTCAGCCAGGATGTAGCTCCCGAAGCAATGCAGCATGGCGCACAGCCAGGATGCGATGGGGTGGCGCCGGGACAGCTCAACTGCTCCTGGGAGGCACAGGAGTGTCCCCATCATCACCAGCATGCCAAGGACAGGTTTCACTCCCATATGCTCCGGTCAGCCTATCCTAATCCAGACCGCCCACCCAACACTGTGCAGTTTGTAAGTTTCAGAGGAGGAACCAAGGTTCAGAGAGGCTGCACGCATGCCTGAGGTTGCACAGAGAAAATAGAGAGCCGAGTAGGAGTCCTTTCCTCCACGCCCAGAGAGGTGGCAATGATGATGACACTAGCTCACATTTAGGACTTACTAAATCCTTATCAGTGCCCCAGCCAAGTGATGGCTTTATTATCACAGGAGTCTCCTAATTGTCATGAGGAGGCTGAGGCTTAGAGAGATGGGCCAGCTTGCACCTGGGAGTATTTTGAAATTGCTACTCTGGGCTGGGCGTGGTGGCTCACACCTGTAATACCAGCACTTCGGGAGTCCAAGGTGGGCAAATCACTTGAGGTCAGGAGTTCAAGACCAGCCTGGCTAACATGGTGAAACCGCATCCCTAAAATACAAAATTAGCCGGGAACGGTAGTGCATGCCTGTAATCCCAGTTACTCAGGAGGCTGAGACAGGAGAATCGCTTGAACCCAGGAGGTGGAGGTTGCAGTGAGCCGAGACTGCACCACTGCACTGCACTCCAGCCTGGGCAACAGAGCAAGACTCCATCTAAAACACACACACACGAAACAAAAGAAAAGAAATTGCTATTCTGACCTCAGCTGATCCCAAGATCCCTATGAGCTTATGCTGGTATTCTTTTTTTTTTTTTTTTTTTTTATTTTTTTTTGTTTGTTTGAGACAGAGTCTCACTCTGTCAACCAGGCTAGAGTGCAGTGGCGCAATCTCAGCTCACTGCAACCTCCGCCTCCCAGGTTCAAGCGATTCTCCTGCCTCAGACTCCCGAGTAGCTGGGATCACAGGTGCCCACCACGATGCCTGGCTAATTTTTGTATTTTCAGTAGAGAAGGGGTTTCACCATGTTGGCCAAGCTGGTCTCTAACTCTTAGAGTCAAGTGAACCTCCCACCTCAGCCTCCCAAAGTGCTGGGATTACAGGCATGAGTCACCGTACCCAGACTTATGCTGGTATTCT
>NW_016863412.1:0-306 GCF_001698545.2 Rhinopithecus bieti | reverse complement strand
TGATAGTGTTTGCTGTACAACTTTCACAACTGAATTTTTTAAAGTTGTGGATCACAAGGTCAGGAGATCGAGACCATCCTGGCTAACCCAGTGAAACCCCGTCTCTACTAAAAAAAAAAAAATACAAATTAGCCAGGCGTGGCGGCGGGCGCCTGTAGTCCCAGCTAATCAAGAGGCTGAGGCAGGAGAATGGTGTGAACCCGGGAGGCGGAGCTTGCAGTGAGCCGAGATGGCGCCACTGCACTGCAGCCTGGGCGACACAGCGAGACTCTGTCTCAAAAAAAAAAAAAACAAAAACAAAAAAAG
>NW_016863411.1:0-2053 GCF_001698545.2 Rhinopithecus bieti | reverse complement strand
ATAGTTGATTGAGATAGAGGGCATCCTGGCCTTGTTCCAGTTTTCAAGGGAAATGCTTCCAGGTTTTGCCAATTCAATACATTGTAGGCTTCAGGGTTTTCATAGACGGCTCTTATTATTTTGAAATATGTTCTTTCAATAACTAGTTTGTTAATGGTTTTCAACATGAAGGTCTCTGATGGAAATGGGGAGCTTGTTGGAAACTGGAGTAAACATCACTCTTGCTATGCAAAGAGACTGACAACATTTTCACCCTGCCCCAGAGATCTGTGGAACTTTGAACTTGAAAGAGATGATTTAGGGTATCTGGTGAAATAAATTTCTAAGGGGCAAAGCATTCAAGAGGAAGCAGAGTATAAAAGTTTGGAAAATTTGTAGCCTGATGATGTAGTAGAAAATAAAACCCTATTTTCTGGTAAGAAATCAAACCTGGCTGCAGAAATTTGCATAAGTTGTGAGGAGCCTAAAGGTAATCACCAAGGTAATGGGGAAAATGTCTCCAGGGCATGACAGAGACTTTCACAGCAGCCCCTCCCATCACAGGCCCAAAGTCCAAGGAGAGAAAAATAGTTTCCTGGGCAGGGTCCAGGGACCCCTGCTGTGTGCAGCATTGGGACTTGGTGCCCTGTGTTCCAGCCCTTATAGGCATGGCTAAAACAGGCCAACATACAGCTCAAGCCATTGGTTCAGAGGGTGCAAGCCCCAAGCCTTTACAGCTTCCATGTGGTGTTTGGCCCACAGGCATGAGGTTGGGAAACTTCCCGCCTAGATTTCAGATGATGCATGGAAAGGCCTGGATGTCTAGGCAGAAATTTATTGCCAGGGCAGAGCTACCATGGAGAACCTCTGCTAAGGCAGTGCAGAAGGGAAATGTGAGGTTGGAACCCTCACACAGAGTCCCCACTGGGGCACTGCCTCGTGGAGCTGTGAGAAGAGAGCTACCATCCTCCCAAACCCAGAATTGTAGATCCACTGAAAACTTGCACCATGCACCAGGAAAAGCTGCTGACACTGAACATCAGCCCTTAAAAGCAGCCAGGAGGGGAACTGTATCCTGCAAAGTCACAGGGGCAGAGTTGCCCAAGGCCATGGGAGCCCATCTCTTGCATCAGTGTGCCCTGGATGTGAGATGGAGTCAAAGGAGATCATTTTGAAATTTTAAGGTTTAATGTCTGTGTTATTGGATTTCTGACTTGCATAATGCCTGTAGCCTCTTTGTTCCGGCCAATGTTTTTATTTGGAATGGGTGTGTTTACCCAATGCCTGTACCTACATTGTATCTAGTAAGTAACTAACTTGTTGTATTAGTTCATTCTCATGCTGCTGTGAAAAAATACCTGAGTCTGGGCAATTTATAAAGAAAAGAGGTTTAATTAACTCAGAGTTCTACAAGTCTAGGGAGGCCTCAGGAAACTGACAATTATGGCAGAAGGCACCTCTTTACAGGGTGACAGGAGAGAGAATGAGTGCCCAGTGAAGGAGGAAGCCCTTTATAAAACCATCAGATTTCATGAGAACTCACTCACTATCATGAGAACAGCATGAAGGTAACCACTGCCAAAAATCAATTACCTCCCACCAGGATCTTCCCATGACATGTGGGGATTATGGGAACTATCATTCAAGATGAGATTTGGGTGGGGATACAGCCAAATTATATCAAATGTTTAGCTGTTAATATGAGATCTTTATAATCTTTGATATGAGTATTTAGTTCTATAAACTTACCTCTTATCATTGCTTTAGGTGTGTCCAAAAGATTCTGATAAGTTTTAACTTTGTTCCATTTCGAAGAAATTTCTGACTTCTATCTTAATTTTATTGTTTACTCAAAAGTCATTGAGGGACATGTTGTTTAATTTCCATGTAATTGTATGGTTTTGAAATAATTTTCTTAGGATTAATTTTTATTTTTATTGCACTGTGGCCTGAGATGATACTTGGTGTGATTTTGGTTTTTAAAAAAATTGCTGAGGATTGTTTTATGCTGATTGTGTGGTTGATTTTAGAGTATGTGCCATAAGCAGATGAGATAAAAAAATGTTTTGTTGTT
>NW_016863410.1:0-309 GCF_001698545.2 Rhinopithecus bieti | reverse complement strand
CCTTCCGTCCTTCCTTCCCTCCTTCCTTCTTTCCTTCCTTCCTCCCTGCCTCCTTCCCTCCCTCCCTCCCTCCCTCCTTCCTTCCCTTCCTTCCCTTATTCCTTCCTTCCTTTCTTTCTTCCCTCCCTCTCCTTCTTTCCTTCCTTCCTTCCTTCCTTCCCTCCCTCCTTCCTTCTTTCCTTCCTTCCTCCTTCCCTCCTTCCCTCCCTTCCTCCTTCCTTCCTACCTTCATTCCTTCCTTCTTTCCTTCCTTCCCTTCCCTTCCTTCCTTTCCTCCCTTCCTCCTTCCTTCCTTCCTTCCTTCCTTCC
>NW_016863409.1:0-1233 GCF_001698545.2 Rhinopithecus bieti | reverse complement strand
CTTCCCCTCTCCTCCATTTCCTCCTCATTCTTCTTCTTCTTTCTTTGATACAGGAGGATCTCACTCTGTCACCCAGGGTGGAGTGCAGTGGTGCCATCATGGCTCACTGCAGCCTTGACCGCCCAAGCTCAAGCGATCCCTCCACCTTAGCCTCCCAAGTAGCTGGGACTACAAGCACATGCCATTTTGCCCATCTAATTTAAAAAAAAAAAAAAATGTAGAGATAGGGTCTTGCTGTGTTGCCCAGGCTAATCTTGAACTATTGGCCTCAAGGGATCCTCCTGTTTCAGCGTCCCAAAGTTCTGGGATTGCTGTTGTGAGCCACTATGCCTGGCTGGGACTTGGTGTTTAGTGGGTATCGACTTTCAGTTTTGCAAGATGAAAAAAGTTCTGTGGATGGATAGTGGTGATGATTGCACAACAATGTGAATGGACCTAACACTGAACTGTACACTTAAAAATGTTTGTTTGTCTGTTTATTTTTGAGACAGTATCTCACTCTTGTTGTGCGGGCTGGAGTCCAATGGCATGATCTCGGCTCACTGCAACTTCCGCGTCCTGAGTTCAAGCGATTTCTCCCACCTTAGCCTCCCAAGTAGCTGGGATTACAGGCACGTGCCACCACGCCTGGCTAATTTTGTACTTTTAGTAGAGATGGGGTTTCACCATGTTGGTCAGGCTGTTCTCAAACTCCTGACCTCAAATGATCCATCAGCCTTGGCCCCCCAAAGTGCTGGGATTACAGGCATGAGCCACCACGCCTGGCCTTAAAAATGTTTAAAATTGGCTGGGCACAGTGGCTCACACCTGTAATCTCAGCACTTTGGGAGGCCGAGGTGGTTAGATCACAAGGTCAGGAGATTGAGACTATCCTGGCTAACCCAGTGAAATGCCATCTCTACTAAAAATATAAAAAATTAGCTAGGCATGGTGGCAGGCACCTGTACTCCCAGCTACTCGGGAGGCTGAGGCAGGAGAATGGCGAGAACCCAGGAGGCAGAGGTTGCAGTGAGCCAAGATTGCACCACTACACTCCAGCCTGGGCAACAGAGTGAGACTCCATCTCAAAAAAAAAAAGTTAGCCGGGCGAGGTGGCGGGCGCCTGTAGTCCCAGCTACTCTGTAGGCTGAGGCTGGAGAATGGCGTACACTCGGGAGGTGGAGCTTGCAGTGAGCTGAGATCCGACCACTGCACTCCAGCCGGGGCGATAGAGCGAGACTCCGTCTCAGAAAA
>NW_016863408.1:0-1407 GCF_001698545.2 Rhinopithecus bieti | reverse complement strand
CGAAGGCTTCTTTTTTATGGGCCATGTGAATATGACATATTTTTGTTACATGACTTTCCAGAATCCTTTAAATTTCTTATGAATATTAATGTCAACAAACCTTAAAAATTTTGAAGTTATGAAAGTGTTCTTCAATATTGCATAGCATACTATCACATTCTGGTTGTTAAGAGTATCTAATTATTCAGTTTTATTCTGTGTCAAACTTATACATCAAAACACGAAGGACAAATTTACAGTTAAATTTCGCTGTTGCCACTAATTAGGATCAGTCTAAAGGTGCAGTTCACAAATTGAGTGCTTAAATCTGAGGCAATCTGGGATACCAAAGTGAATTCACAGGGCCACATTAGGATATTTTAAGTTTTTGAGGGAAGCACAGTATTAACTGCACTTCCTATAGTCACCATTCAGACTACTAGCTCAAGGTAGTTACAGTGTCAGCGTTAGGTGGAGCTACATTCCTTTCAATGGTGTCTTGTATTTATGAAGCTGGGTTTTCCTCGATTGCTGTGATTTTGTTTTTTTTTAAAGTGCTGTGTGAAATCAGTGTGGAATAGGAAATCAGTGTGGTAGTTTCCAAACTGATTCCAAAGCTTTAGAAGTTATACAGTTTCCAAAAGGAAGTAATCTTGCTTAAGAATGAAATGAAAATGCTTGTTCTTTTAGTTATATGTATTTTTTTTCAAATAGCTATTAATTTGTTAGGAAAGCAATCATATCCTATGTTTGGACCTGTTTAATAAACAGAACTATTAGATATATCTTTTGGCCTAGGGACACAGTTAAAAAATAGTTTAAAACATTAGGGCACCATGAACTGAGAAAGCTTGGGAACCTCTGATCTAATTCTTTCATATTTGATACCTATTTATCTTTCCAGTCATATCTGTGTAACTCCTACCATGAATCTTCTGTCATAAACTGGTTTGTGCCCGGTGCCTCCTCTACACTGCTTAAATGTCTTTACCTTAGTATTCATCTTCTTATATGTATTTTTAAATCAAAACTGGAATATAGACCTGTAAAGAACAAAGACCTTGTCGTCTACCTACATAATATCCTCGCCTCCAGCACCGGGATATTTGATACATTCGACAAGTATTTGGTAAATAGTATCTGACAATTAGGCAGGGACTATACTTCAGGCAAGGACTGTACTTATTGTCTACTAAGTTTCACCACCTTTTGGCTCAATGCTGAACACATTGTTGATACTCAAGCACTTCTGAATGATCCATTGATTAAAATATGGTTGTCAAATATTTGGAAATTAACCATATTTCTAGAAAAGTAATAAAGTCACATTTTAGAAACTCAGCTGGAGCTGACTGGAATTGTTTTCCTAGTCTCCTGTTCCCTCTTTTCAGTTCCTTCTTCCCGTTTGTCATTCCATTACTAAACTTT
>NW_016863407.1:0-336 GCF_001698545.2 Rhinopithecus bieti | reverse complement strand
GACACACACACAGACACACACACACACTCACACACACATCACACACACTCACACACACTCACACTCACACACACAGACACACACACAGACACACACTCACAGACACACACACTCACACACACTCACACACACAGACACACACACTCACAGACACACACAGACACGCACACACACTCACACACACACACTCACAGACACACACTCACACACACACTCACACACACACACACAGACACTCACAGACACATACACACACACACACACACTCACACACACACACTCACAGACACACACTCACACACACACTCACACACACACACACAGACACTCACAGAC
>NW_016863406.1:0-1268 GCF_001698545.2 Rhinopithecus bieti | reverse complement strand
GTCTTAGCAGACTTCAAGTTTGCAGTATAATATTATTAATTATAGTCACCACGCTTACTATAATGAATTAGATCTCTAGAACTTATTCATCCTGCATAACTGAAACCATTTTATTTTTAATACGTGTGTAACTATAGACTCAAAGAGAACTTGGAATCATTGTTTTAGAAATTGCGTCAAATAAGACAAATACGGTGTAAGAGTTTAAGAGTTTTACGGGTTGGGCACTTTTAATGAGCTTGGTTCAGTTCAGTGCTTCAGCGTAATCTTTCTATAATCCTCAGCTTTAGGCTCCTCATCTCTGATAAAAGGCAGGGTGTGACCAAGGAACACGGAGTTCAGTAGTCAGCACATTATTGCTGGACTGAGATGGTTTAGGGTCAGTGGAAGGCTACTGCTATCTCTGCCTCTATGAAACCAGCAGGGTGTATCACCACTAACTCCATGACCACTGAACGATAATCTCTGCATTTGGAATGTTTCTAACAAGGATTAACTAGAGATAAACTGTAATCATCTCCTATTCCCTGTACACTTCCAGGAAATCCTGTGTTTTTACCTTTTGCTGGTATAAATGTGGGAATTTGAGCTGCAGTATCTCAGTGTCAATGGAAACTTTGGATATTGACTATCTCTGTATCAAATTTATATTGCCCCACCTTTTTTAGCCCTCAGTGTCATCAAGAGAGGTACTCACCTTATAGTTTATCAGTAAGTACCAAAATACATTAAGTACCAAAATATGACACAATAAGTACCAATATAGCTCTCACTGAGCTATTACACACAATTGCTTTCATTTTGTTCTCCAGGAAGTTTTGAAGTGCACTATATAGATTGAACACTTGCCCATCTTCTCTGCTTTTAAAGGTTCTCAGACCTACCAGACATGGGCATACTAAATGGAGAGAACAAAATAACAATTTCAAAATTCAGCAAACCAGCCGGGCGCGGCTGGCTCACACCTGTAATCCCAGCATATTAGGAGTCCAAGGCGGGAGGATGGCTTGAGCTCATGAGTTCAAGCTCAACCTGGGCAACATGGCAAAGAGGCTGAGATGGGAAGATCGCTTCAGCCTGGGAGGCAAAGGTTGCAGTGGGCTATCGTGCTCCTGCACTCCAGCCTGGATGACAGAACCAGACCTTGTCTCAAAAAATAAATACATACATACATACATAATAATAATAAAATCCAACAAACCAACAACTGGTGAACTCAGAAGTCAATTCAGTAATTGGTAGCAAAAATCTATTTTCTTTTTTTTTTT
>NW_016863405.1:0-333 GCF_001698545.2 Rhinopithecus bieti | reverse complement strand
AATCACACACAAACACACACAATCACACAATCACACAAACACAATCACACACAATCACACACAATCACACACACACAATCACACACACACAATCACACACAAACACACAATCACACACAATCACACACACACAACACAAACACACACAACACACAATCACACACAAACACACACAATCAACACACCCACACATACACACACAATCACAAACACACACACAATCACACACAATCACACACACAATCACACACACACACAACACACAGTCACACACACACACAACACACAATCACACACAAACACACACAATCACACAATCACACAAACACAATC
>NW_016863404.1:0-1026 GCF_001698545.2 Rhinopithecus bieti | reverse complement strand
CAACATAGTGTTGGAAGTTCTGGCCAGGGCAATTGGCAAGAGAAAGAAATAACAGGTATTCAGTTAGGAAAAGAAGAAGTCAAATTTTTCCTGTTTGCAGATGACATGATTGTATATTTAGAAAATCCCATCGTCTCAGCCTCAGATTTCCTAAATTGATAAGCAGCTTCAGCAAAGTCTCAGGATGCAAAATCAATGTGCAAAAATCACAAGCATTCCTATGCACCAATAAAAGACAAACAGAGAGCCAAATCATGAGTGAACTCCCATTGACAATTGCTACAAAGAGAATAAAATACCTAGGAATCCAACTTACAAGGGATATGAAGGACCTGTTCAAGGAGAACTACAAACCACTGATCAACGAAATAAAAAAGGACACAAACAAATGGAAGAACATTCCCTGCTCATGGATAGGAAGAATGAATATCATGAAAATAGCCATATTGTCCAAGGTAATTTATAGATTCAATGCCATCCCCATCAAGCTACCGATGACTTTCTTCACAGAATTGGAGAAAACGACCTTAAAGTTCACATGAAGCCAAAAAGGAGCCACATTGCCAAGACAATCCTAAGCAAAAAGAACAAAGCTGGAGGCATCACCCTACCTGACTTCAAGGCATACTACAAGGTTATGGTCACTAAAACAGCACAGTACTGGTACCAAAACCAAGATATAGACCAATGGAACAGAACAGAGGCCTCAGAAATAACACCAGACATCTACAACCATCTGATCTTTGACAAACCTGACACAAGTAAGCAAAGGGGAAAGGATTCCCTACATAATAATGGTGCCAGGAAAACTGGCTAGACATATGAGAAAGCTGAAACTGGATCCTTTCCTTAATCTTATACAAAATTAATCCAAGACAGATTCAAAACTTAAATGTTAGACCTAAAACCATAAAAACTCTAGAAGAAGACCTAGGCAGTACCATTCAGGACACAGGCATGGGCAAGGACTTCATGACTGAAACACCAAAAGCAATGGTAACAAGAGCCAAAATAGACAAATGAGAT
>NW_016863403.1:0-686 GCF_001698545.2 Rhinopithecus bieti | reverse complement strand
CTAGTTTTATCTGAGGATATTTTCTTTGTCAACATAGGCTTCAATGTGATCCTAAATATCCCTTCTCAGATTACCCAAAAACTGTGCTACCAAACTGATCCATGAAAAGAATTGTGTAACTCTGTGAGATGAATTAGCACATCACAAAGCGATTTCTCAGAAAGTTTCTTTCTACTTTTTCTGTGAGCATATTTCCTATGGCACCTTGAGCTTCAATGTGCTATGAGAAATCCCATTGCAGATTCATAGAAAACAGTGTTACAAACTGTTCAATAAAAAGCATGCTGAAACACTCTGAGATGAATTCACACATCACAAAACAGTTTCTCAGAAAGTTTCTTTGTAGTCTTTATCTGTGGATATTTCCTTTGTCACCATAGGCTTGAATGCACTCCCAAATAGCCTGTTGGATATTCCATGAAAACAGTGTTAGTAAAGTGCTCCATGAAAAGAAAGGTGTAACATTTTGAGATGAATTCACACATCACAAAGCAGTTTTTTAGAACCCTTCTCTCTAGTTTATATCAGAGTATATTTTTTTGTCATGATAGGCTTCAATGCCATGCAAAATATCCCTTTGCAGATACCCCAAAACAGTGCTGACAAACTGATCCATGAAAAGAATTGTGTAACTCTTTGAGATGAATTCACACATCACAAAGCACTTTCTCAGAAAGCTTATCCTA
>NW_016863402.1:0-685 GCF_001698545.2 Rhinopithecus bieti | reverse complement strand
TTTACCAGTGAAGTGATTTTGGCCTGAAGTTTTTTAAGGAAGAAATTACAAATTCATTTACTTTACAGAGTTATTTAGATTTGGTGCTTCTTACATCAACTTTTTAAAAAGGATTTTAAGCTAGTTTCATCTAAGTTTTCTTATATATATGCATCACAAGTGAATATTATGAGGTACTTTATGCCAATAGAGGCTGTACTAGTTTACATTCCCACCAGCAGTGTAGAAGTGTTCCCTGTTCACCACATCCACACCAACATCTGCTGTTTTTTGATTTTTTGACTAGGGCCATTCTTGCAGGAGTAATGTGGTATTGCTTTGTGGTTTTGGTTTACATTTCCCTGATCATTAGCAATGTCGAGCATTTTTTCATATGTTTGTTGGCCATTTGTATATCTTCTTTTGAGAACTGACTATTCATTAGCCCACTTTTGGATGGGATTTTTTTTTTCTTACTTATTTGTTTGAGTTCATTGTAGATTCTAGATATTAGTTTTTTGTCAGATGTATAGGTTGTGAAGATTTTCTCCCACTCTGTGGGTTTTCTGTTTACTCTGCTGACTGCTCCTTTTGCCGTGCAAAAGCTCTTTAGTTTAATCAAGTCCCAGCTATTTTTTTTTTTTTTTGTTTATCTCCAATGACTTTTTTTTTTTATTTATTTTATTTATTTTATTATACTTTAAGT
>NW_016863401.1:0-686 GCF_001698545.2 Rhinopithecus bieti | reverse complement strand
TCTCTCTGTCCTCTCTCTCTCCCTCCCTCCCCACCCCCTCTCTTCTTTCTTTTCTTTCTCTTTCTTTCAGAGAAAAAAAGCTGGAGTGCGGTGGCATGATCATAGCTCACCACCACCTCAAACTCCTGAGCTGAAGCGATCCTCCCACCACAGTCTGTTAAATAGCTGGGAGTACTGGGGCACACCACCATGTCCAGCTAATTTTTATTTATTTTAATTTTTTGCAGAGACATTCCGTCACATGTGGCTAATTAGAAACCTTTTTTTCTTTTTTTGTGGAAACAGGGTCTCCTTATATTGGTCAAGCTGGTTTCAAGCAGCACAGATGCTGTTTATAGCAGCCACCTTGTTTTTTTATTTTAATCATTTAATGTGTGTCATTTTGTGTGGAGTTAGGTTTGCAAAATTGGTGTGGTGCTGTATGCATGCATTTCTCATTGCTGTAGATGGTATTATCTTTTTTTTTTTTTTGAGACGGAGTCTCGCTCTGTTGCCCAGGCTGGAGTGCAGTGGCGCGCTCTCGGCTCACTGCAAGCTCTGCCTCCCAGGGTCACGCCATTCTCCTGCCTCAGCCTCCCGAGTAGCTGGGACTACAGGAGCCCGCCATCAGGCCCGGCTACTTTTTTTTTTTTGAGACAGAGTCTTGTTCAGTCGCCCAGTCTGGAGTGCAGTGGCACGATCTCGGC